>NW_006203325.1:721363-745702 GCF_000334495.1 Tupaia belangeri chinensis | reverse complement strand
CCTGAAATGACTAGTTCTCAGCAGCAATGGAGGAGTCTTCTTCTGAAGGCCTGCCACTCGAGTTTAGGGACTGGAGGCTGAATTATCAGTAGAAAATTGTCATTTCTCTTTTTTTTTTTCCTGAAATGACTAGTTCTCAGCAGCAATGGAGGAGTCTTCTTTGATTTTTTTTTTCCCCATTTCCTTAGGCATTATAAAACTTGCCTTCTTTTGGTGTTGTAAATTTTGTTTCTCCCTCTAGACTGAGTACCTATAAGCAAAAATTGTCTTACTAATTGAGTATTCCAGGAACCTTTCCTAGAGGTTATGGAACTTGGTTCTTCTTTTCTGTTGTCAACTTTTGGAGAGTTCTACTAGGCTGTACCAAAAACTTAAAGAATATACTTGTCTATACAATTGGAGTTTCTAAAATGTGTTCTTTTGATTAGGAGTTCTACTGAGAATTCATTCTAAAGTGATAATAAACAAGTTCTTTACATTCTTTAAGGCCATTCATAGTAGCATTGCTTTAGTGGTAAAAAAAAATTATATAAGAATTAACTAGTTTTATTTATCATCATTACTGTTATTTTTAATTTGCTGCAGGATTTGTATGCTTACCAGAGAGAGACATAGAGAAAGAGAGGGAAAGTGAGAAAGCATACCACTTTGTCTAGGACTCAATGCATAGTTAGCCATGTGGGACCCCAGCACCTTAACCACTATACCACCTGCTGACCCCAGTGGTAAAAAAATTGACAGCAATTTAAATAGCCCAAATATGGAATTAGTTTAATAAATTATGGCATAGTACCTTCCTGAGCATGAAAAGATGTTCATGATATCTTTTATGTAAAAAGGATTAACAAAGATGCTGTGTATATATAGATAACCCCCTTTTTTTTTCATAGAGATTTTGGTATCGGGCACAATACACTTGCTGAAGAGAAAGAGAGTCAGAGAGTGAGAAATCACCCCTTAGGGGGGATGGCCATGCTGCAATCCCTTCTCCTCTATTCTCCTCTCTGGATTTTGGGCACACATGCACATGTGCCTGGTGTGAGTTTTAAGCTGCCAGTTCTAGGACTCAAACCATGATCGACTACATGGTATTCCAGTGACATAACCATTATGCCATCTGCTGGTCCCATAAATCCATTTTTTTAAAAAAGTATAAATAACATTTATGAATGACTATGTAATTTTTTTATTTTTTTATTTTTTTTTTATTTTTTATTTTTTATTTTTTTTTTGCCATAGAGAATATATGCTTGCCAGAGAAAGAGCGAGACTGACAGGGAGAGAGAAAGTGAGAAATCACCCCCCCCTGTGGAAGAGTAGCATGCTGCAATCCTTTCTCCTCCATTCTCTTCTCTGCATCTTAGACAGGCATGCACTTGTGCCTGGTGTGATTTCTAGGCTACTGGTCTGGAACTCAAACCACATAATTGGCCATATGGGATCCAGTACCTTAACCTCCACACCTGCTGGCCTTCTGTTTTGTTTTTGGTTTTGTTTGCTTTTTTTTTAATTAGAAGAACATGTGAACGTGCATGTGGGGGCAGAGAAGGGTGGGGAGAAAGAGAAACAGATTATGTTGATAGGATCTCACTGTTATTACCCTCTGCCCAAGCCTCCCGATTAGCTTGGATCATAGGTGTGCACTAGTATACATGGTCCATTGTAGGTTGATCTAAGAATCAAACTCAGGCCTTCCTTACAGCTCCAGGCATGGGCAGGGGCACCCTACTTCTCTCACCATGACTGGTCTAGAATAACTATGTAATTCGGATAGATTATACAGTAGAATATTAATAGAGGGGTATTTTTCTTTTGCTTATATCTTTCACTTTACTAACAATGAATATGGGTTATTTTATAAGAGTAACACTTTTTAAAAATAGGAGTATACAGGGAAAATTTTAAAACATTTAATAAAATATGGGTAAATTTTAAAATTTACAATTTTAAAAGTAATATGAAAATAAGTGGATATTATATTGCTAACCCTAAATTGTCAGGAGACAGGAAAATGTATTCTTACCTGTGGCGCAAAAGAGGAAGCATGTTAGTCAGAATATTATGGTTATCTCTCATTCAAGGGCTTAGGAGTTTTTCTTTTTTTTGTTTTTGTTTTAGATTTTTGCCATAGGGCGCATGTGCTTACCAGAGAGAGAGAGAGAGAAAGAGAAAGCGAGAAGTCACTCTCAATGGTGGGGGATGGGCTTCTCCATTTTCTTCTTAGGATTCTGAGTACACCAAGTACATTTGTCTGTCTTTGGTGTTGAGATTTTTTTTTTTTTTTTGTGTGTGCAAAGTATGTAGTAACTGTAATTATATGATAAAAAAGTTTTGGGAAGATATATATATATAATTTTTTTTTAAAATTCCCTTTGTTATTATTTTTTCAATTTCACGAGAGAGACAGAAAGAAAAAGGGAAACCAAGAAAGTAAGCCACCAGGTCTGGGACTCCAACCACAGTCGGCCATGTGGAAATCCAGCACCTTTAACCACCACACCACCTGCTGGCCCCTTGACTTTAAAATATTTCAAACCATGGAATTTTTGTTGCCCCCATTGTTGTGTGTATGATGCTATTGTATGACATTTAGTGCCTGTACTGTTTAGTGAATAAGAATGTAATACAATTGTACTTTGCAGTATGATATCAGAAAATAAATTTAAAGAGAGGAATTTATCAACAAAGGATGCTTATCATAATTTTTTCTTTATTTATTTTGTCTTTATTATTTTGCTCACATAATTTTTATAATGTGCTCACCAGAGAGGGAGAGAAGATAAGAAAGCACCTGCCATAAAAGATGGTCATGCTGCAATGTCTTATTCTCTTTTTGGGATTTTGGGCATGCACACAAACATACTCAGCATGTTTTACAAGCTGCCATGACCAGGACTCAAACTATACAGTTGGCCATATGGAATCCAGCTTCCTTAATCATTTTCTTCAGGCTGACCCCAATAATGTTCTTACAGAACATTGTGGTATACTTAAAATTATTTAAGATGGTAAATTTTATATTATACATTTTTTTTACCACAATGAACATAACCCCAGAAATTGCTGTCAGTCTTCCAAAGTTGTGTTGTAATTTTGCACCTCTACTAGCACTATTGTTCTGGTCTTTCCACAGTTGGTTTTTTTTTTTTTTTTAATTGCCAGATAGCACATCTACTCATGAGAGAAAGATGGAGAGGGAGAGAGAGAGAGAGAAAATAAAACTTTCCAGCATGGCATGAGGAATTTTTCCCTCCATTTCTTCATTCTGGCAGGATTTTTGGCACACATGCACTTGCACCCTGCATGTCTTTCTAGCTACTGGGGCCAGGGTCTGAAGAGCTGTTGGCCATGTAGGCTCTGGCTCCCTCCACAGAGTGCTTAACCTTTGTGCTGTCTTTTCAAAGACATCATCTGTTCTGATGATTTCTACCTAGTCTCTTGGTTCTAAATGTCATCTACATGTCAGTAACTTTGAAATCTATATCACTGCCTAGTTCTTTGTTGTCTGTCATATTCAAAAGCATACTTAGTATTTCCATTTTGATTTTTAATGGGATCTCACACTTTATATGGCCAAAACTGATTTATTGATACTCTTTTCCTCCCTCTCAAAAATCCTTCTCTTCTTGTTAAGAGAAACTCTAATGTTCCAATTATATAGGCCAAAAAGCTTGGTGTAATTCTTAGTTCCTTTTATTTCACATCCATATCTGATTTGTCAGCAAGTTCTTTGGGCACTTTCTTTATAAAACACTTTTTAACCACAAAAATCCATTTCAGAATACTTCTTACACACTCCTGCTGTCATAGCCCTGCTGCCAGGCACGTACCATCTCTCATCTCTATTACTAACCAGTCTTCTATTCTTGACTGTCATCATTCTTTTTATATAACGGCAAGGTGATTTTGCTGTATTTCAGGTCTAATGTTATTCTTTTGTTATAAGCCTTCCCATAACTAATCATTTCCTCTGAAGTAAAGCTCAGACCCATGCTGTGCTTCACAGTAGAAGTGAGGTTTGTTCCCCATTACTGTTGAACTCTTTGCCACTCCTCAGCCCATCTGTGGTTTAGCTCCAGCCATCATGGCTTCCTTGCTGTCAGCAAATATGGGGAGTGTGCTCATGTACTTTCTAGCCTGCTAGATATTTTACTTTGTTTTGTTTATAGTTTGTGACCTAGTAGAAGTGCCATGAATATGGGTGTGTTTTTCTTTTTATTATAAGCACTGGTTATGTATGTAGCAGATGGTGCCTGACACATAGTAGGCATTCAAGGTTCAGTTTATCCCTTAATAAGTGAGTTTCCCTTCCACTTGCTTTCTTTAAACTTTATTTTCAGATCCGTGATTCTAATTGCAACTATGAGGCCTTCATGAACATAATTAAATTGAGTGATAATATTGGAGAGCTTGAAGCAGTCAGAGATAAGGCAGCAGAAGAGTTACAGTATCTTAGATCTCTAGATACAGCTGGTGATGGTAAGTAAATTATTTAAGTAAAATTATGTATTTTTAAAGTATTATATCTTCAAACATAATTTTAATTAACTTACTTAAATGTTATATTATTAGTTGTTTCCACCTTAACTATGTTTTCCTTATGTTAACATAATGCTTAGTGTGAAAACATTATTTTCTGAATGTGATAAATATAGATAATTGCCACGTTTAATTTCTTTTTTTCTTTTTCTGTTCTTTGTTGTCTGTCATATTCAAAAGCATACTTAGTATTTCCATTTTGATTTTTAATGGGATCTCACACTTTATATGGCCAAAACTGATTTATTGATACTCTTTTCCTCCCTCTCAAAAATCCTTCTCTTCTTGTTAAGAGAAACTCTAATGTTCCAATTATATAGGCCAAAAAGCTTGGTGTAATTCTTAGTTCCTTTTATTTCACATCCATATCTGATTTGTCAGCAAGTTCTTTGGGCACTTTCTTTATAAAACACTTTTTAACCACAAAAATCCATTTCAGAATACTTCTTACACACTCCTGCTGTCATAGCCCTGCTGCCAGGCACGTACCATCTCTCATCTCTATTACTAACCAGTCTTCTATTCTTGACTGTCATCATTCTTTTTATATAACGGCAAGGTGATTTTGCTGTATTTCAGGTCTAATGTTATTCTTTTGTTATAAGCCTTCCCATAACTAATCATTTCCTCTGAAGTAAAGCTCAGACCCATGCTGTGCTTCACAGTAGAAGTGAGGTTTGTTCCCCATTACTGTTGAACTCTTTGCCACTCCTCAGCCCATCTGTGGTTTAGCTCCAGCCATCATGGCTTCCTTGCTGTCAGCAAATATGGGGAGTGTGCTCATGTACTTTCTAGCCTGCTAGATATTTTACTTTGTTTTGTTTATAGTTTGTGACCTAGTAGAAGTGCCATGAATATGGGTGTGTTTTTCTTTTTATTATAAGCACTGGTTATGTATGTAGCAGATGGTGCCTGACACATAGTAGGCATTCAAGGTTCAGTTTATCCCTTAATAAGTGAGTTTCCCTTCCACTTGCTTTCTTTAAACTTTATTTTCAGATCCGTGATTCTAATTGCAACTATGAGGCCTTCATGAACATAATTAAATTGAGTGATAATATTGGAGAGCTTGAAGCAGTCAGAGATAAGGCAGCAGAAGAGTTACAGTATCTTAGATCTCTAGATACAGCTGGTGATGGTAAGTAAATTATTTAAGTAAAATTATGTATTTTTAAAGTATTATATCTTCAAACATAATTTTAATTAACTTACTTAAATGTTATATTATTAGTTGTTTCCACCTTAACTATGTTTTCCTTATGTTAACATAATGCTTAGTGTGAAAACATTATTTTCTGAATGTGATAAATATAGATAATTGCCACGTTAATTTCTTTTTTTCTTTTTCTTTTTTTTTTTTTTTAAATTTAGACAGTGTCCTACTATATAATGATCTTCCTTCCTCAGCCTTTCTAGTAGTTGGGACAGCAGGTATATGCCACCAAGCTTGGCTCTTAAGGATGTGGCCATAATCTGCTGAGTAGCAGTGTCAGCCAGCACACACCGTGGCTGGGTGTAGTTTAATTTTAATTAAATAAGTATAATTACAATTCTATTCAGTTTGAAGTTAGAATGGAATAGTTGCGCTATTGGCTATTTTGTTAAATTATAGTAAGTGAATGTTTAAAGTATTTCACAAATAATACAAATGGCCCCAAATTAATGTGTTTGTTTTCAGATATCAACACTATCAAAAATCAAATAAACAGCTTATTATTTGTAAAGAAAGTATGTGACTCAAGAATACAGCGATTACAGTCAGGCAAAGTAAGTAAAGTATTTTGGATTCATGTTTAGTTACAAGCACTGTAAAATGTCTGGTAGGTGACAGAAAGCAGGACATTAACCAGTATAGCACTCCATAACAGGTCATCAGTAAAATTTTCTTTTGTATAGTACAGTATGAGAATATTTGTTGAAGGAAGTCAAAAGAGATTAATTAAAACACGTTTCGGGACAGCAGGTGATGTGGCATGGTGGTTAAGGTACTGGACTCCCACATGACTGACCATAGTTCAATTGACAGAATCAGTGGCTTGAAAATCATGCTGGGTGTGGGTACATGCATGCCCAAAATCCTGAGAGGAGAATTAAGGAGAAGGGATTATTGAGGCATGACTATCCCTTTGGGGGCTGATTTCTCACTTTCTCTCTCTCTCTCTGTCTGTATCTCTGGTGAGTGCTTATACCCTATGCCACTAGGGAAAAAAACAAAACAAAATAAAACTAAAAACAAAAACAAAACCACAAACAAAACAATCTGAAAATGCTAAATGTTTATTCCTGCATTTGTTTATTCATTTACTCATTTATTTATTGAAAATTCTACATTTATTGAATGTTGTGATTTGGGCACCACTTTAGTTGGATTGAACAGACAAACTCTCATCATGGAACTTCCTCTTGGTTGCAGTCAGAAAATTAGTAAGCAAATTGATTTATAGTATCATGTGGCAATATCTGCTTCAAAAAATAAGTAAAGCAAAGTAGCATATAGAGAATGTCTAGGAGTGTTTTAGACAGGTGCTGAGAGATTTGGTGACATTTGAGCATAAGTACATCTGAATAACCGGGTACTAATCTTGTGATTATTTTTTTGTTTTGTTTTGAACAGTCTTTCAGGCAAAAAGTAGGACCAAGTGCAAGGGTTCTGAGATAGTAATGTCATTGATGAGTTAGAAGAGGTCAATGATGCTTGTATGGAATAAACAAGGGATTATGCTAGGAATAAAGCTATAGAAGAATCCAGAGGATTAGATCATATGTGATTTACGCCATAGTAAGATTCTTATTTTATTCTAATTGTGATGGAAATCAATAAGAAATTTACTCTGGTAAGTAACATGATCTGACTTGTGAATTAAAATGGTTAAATTGACTCTCTGAAGAATAGACTATGGTGGGATGTTAGAAGTGAGAGTGGAAACTGAGAGACCATTTATAAGACAACTGTGTCTGACCAGGTAGAAGATGTCTGTTGTGGTTGTGAGATGTGATTAGAGATTAAATATTGCTAACAGGATTTTCTATTTGACTAAGTATGGGATGAAAAAAGAAAAAAAAACACTCGAGAATGATTCCATGTTTTTTGGCCAGAGCAATTGTATGAATAGTGCAAAACTAAATATTTGTAAGAGAGAATCAAATTTTGGGTATTACTATGATTTTTTTTAAGAGATTTTTTACCTTAGGGTGCATGTACTTGCTGGAGAGAGAGGGACAGAAATAGTGAGAAGAAAAGTGATAAATCACCTCCAGGGGGCCACACCGCAGTACTTTCTCCTCCATTCTCCTCCTGGGATCTTGGGCACACACACACACTTGGGCCAGGTGTGAGTGTCAAGCCACTAGGTCTGGGATTCAGACCTTGGGCAGACATGTGGGAGTCTAGTGATGTGACTGCTATGCCCTCTGCTGGCCCCTGGATATTATTATTATTTTTATTTGTTTTTAGAGAAAGAGTTTTGCTATAGGATACATGAGTTTGCCAGAGAGAGAGAGATAAAGAGACAGAAAGTGAGAAGTCACTTCCCAGGGAGTTTGGCCATGTTACAATCCCTTCTTTATTCTCCTTTTGGGATTTTGGGCACGCAAGTGCACCCAGTGTGAATTTAAGCTGCCGAGTCTGGGACTCAAACTGTGGTCAAATACGTGGGAGTCCGGCCACATGACCACTATGCCATCTGCTGGTCCCTGGATTTTATTATTTCTAATTGCCAGGGGGTGAGAGAGAGAGAGAGAGACCAAGCATGCGCATGGAGAGAGAGAGAGAGAGAGAGAGAGAGAGAGAGAGAGACACCATGCCCGTGCATGTTCTCTCTCCACTGAGACATGGTCACTGTGATCCTTTATCCTCCTTTTCTCCATTCCATTGGGATTTTGCGCATGTACTCACTCACACATGCCCAGCGTTTTCAAGCCACCAAGGTGGGAATTCAAACTGGTTGACTGTATCAGGCCAGAATTCTTTAACTACTAGGCTATGGGCCTGGCCCAAGATTTTCTTTTCTTTTTTTTTTTTTTTTTAGAGGGAGGTTTTTGCTATAGGGTGTGTGTGCGCACCAGACAGACAGAAAGAAAGCTAGAAATCACCCCCCTGGGGGGATGGTCACACCGCAATCCCTTCTCCTCCATTCTCCTCTCGGGACTCTGGGCAGGCATGCACACGCGCCCAGCATGAGTTTTAAGCCACCGGGTCCGGGACGAGAACTGCAGTCGACTACGTGGGAGTCCAGCGACATAGCCATTATGCTAACTGCTGGCCCAAGATTTGGGTATTTTAATAGATCTCTGTGTGATATTCAAGCCGGCATTTTTGGTTATCTCCATTTCAAGGCAAAGTTTAGTGATGGAGATAACTTTTGCATGGTCTCAGAATCATCAGACATGTATTTAATGTTAAGAAAATGGGTGCAGTTATCTAAAAGAGTAACTTGATATTAATGACTTATTCCCAAAGCACTTCAGTGAATTGATTTTTTTACTTTTTTTTGGAGAGGTTTTCGCTATAGGGCGCGTGCACTCGCCAGACAGACAGAGAGAGACATAGAGACAGAAAGCGAGAAATCACCCCCCAGGGGGGATGGTCACGCCGCAATCCCTTCTCCTCCATTCTCCTCTCGGGATCTTGGGCACGCACGCACACGCACCCGGCGTGAGATTTAAGCCACCGGGTCCGAGACGCGAACCGCGGTCGACTACGTGGGAGTCCAGCGACATAGCCATTATGCTAACTGCTGGTTCCCTTCAGTGAATTGATTTTAAGGTAAAGTGGAGGATCTAATGACAGAAACAGACGAGTACTCAAGTGATGTTGAGTACATGGAAGACGAGAATTGACCTTAGGATTTGCCACTGTGGGGATTACTGATGATCTTAAATAGTGGAGAGAGAGCCAGTTTGGAGTCTGTCCAGGAGAGAATAGGAAGAGAGAAATTAGAAACAGTGGTGATAAATAGCTCTGTAGAGGAGTTTTACTATATAGGAGAGTAGAGACTTGAGGCTTAAGAACAGAAAACATTTTGGGACTTGTAGATGGCATAATGGTTTACATCACTGGACTGCCACATAGTCGACCATGGTTCAAGTCAAGGACCCAGCAGCTTAAAACTCAGTGCAGGCACATATGCGTGTGTGCTCAAAATCCCAAGAGGGGAATGGAGGAGAAGGGATTGCGGCATGGCCATTCCTCCTGGGGGGTGATTTCTCACTTTCTGTCTCTGTCTCTCTCTGTTTGGCAAGTGCATATACCCTACAGAAAAATCTCTCTAAAAAATAAAAAGAAAATAAAACAAAAGGACAAAAAATATTTTTATTACTTTCAGTTTTTAATATAGTTATCTTTTTGTGCTCTAGTTTTCTATTTTGAAAATTTATTTATGTCTCTGGTCTTTTTGTAGTGTATTTAAATTCTCTAAGGAATGGAAGAGGTTTGTTTCTGTTTTGTTTTTTAATCTTGAATTTAGTTTGCTAGGTTAATTATAACTTAATGAAACAGTACCTGAGGCTGACATTTGTTATGTATGTGTTGAGGAGGGTGGTTAATTGTATTTTAAAATTAATTTATATACCCATGTAAATATGATTTTACTTTTTTTTCCTGTAATTGGTTACCTAATATATTTCTTAGGGTTAGTGTTATTATTTAAAGTCTATATGACCAGAATATTGAAGATTTATAAAATTTACATATTTTGTTTAGAAACCTGTCAATCCCATTTTGAATATCAGACTTTACTTTTTTTTTTTTTTAAGGGAGTTTTTACCATAGGGTACATGTGCTTGGTAGAGAGAGACAGAGGGAAAGAGAAGGAAGTAAGAAATTATCCCCCAGTGGGGATGACCACGCCACAATCACTTCTCCATTCTCTCATGAGGGCATGCCTATACTAGGTGCCTGGCGTGCTTTTCAAACTGTGGGGTCTGCTGCTTGAACCATGGTTGGCCATGTGAGAGTCCAGCACCTTAACCACCATGCCACCTGCTGACCCTCAAGCTTGACTTTTATATTTTCTTAAGATTATTTAGTATTTTTCCTTTTGAAAGTAACTGAGTCCCCACAGATTTACAGTTTTGTAACCAAGTTACTTATCTTGAAATCTTAGACCTGTCATCTTTTGTTATACAAATAAAGTTACAGTGCATACTCTCTCTCCATCTCTAATCTGAGGAGACTCTCCTGGCAAGAAAAAGAGCTGATAAAATCTAAAGAAGGGATGCATAACTAGTGTCTCTTGGCACTAGTGTGCTCTGTGCTAGGCATTTTAAGTCAGGTATCTATTATTATCTAATATTTACATGAAGGAAAATATTAATACTAATTGCAGAGATGGGTTTGTTTTTTGTTTTTCTCTATTTCCTTTTCCCAAATTCTCTTTTTTCTCTTTTATGTATCACTTATGCTTAATTTAGTATCTGTCCCTGAATAAGGCAGATTATCTAATTTACAGAAAACCTGAAAGTTATCTTTTTAAAATAAAAGATTATGAGATACAAATTCAGAAATGTAGAGTAGGTAGTGAAAATAGTTTAAAAAAATCATTATGGGTTTTCACAGAAAAGGTAGCAGAATTTGAAAACAAACTCATACTTACCAGATTTGTGATCATAGGTTACCAAGCTTCTGGCTTATTTCGTTTTCCTTATCAGTGAAGTGGGATTGATGGCACAGCCAGTAAGATTGCTGTGCAGATTAAGTGAAGTAATATATGTTAATATAACGAGTGCAGTGCCTGACACGTTAGATGTTCTTTAAAGTTTGACCTTTCTTGGGGCTGGCTGGTGCATGGTGGTTAAAGGTGCTGGACTCGCATATGGCCAGCCGCGGTTTCAGTCCCAGACCTGACAGCTTGCTTTCTCACTTGCCTTCTGTCTATCTGTTTTTCTCTGGTCAAATTAAAAAAAATAATAATAAATAAAGTTGACTAAAAAATAATTCTTTAAAAAAAGAAATTTTGCCCTTTTTTTCTTTTTTCTGTGTAAGTAATTATCTTGCTCTTCTATTACTTTGAAGACTGTGTATAATTCACTGTTTAGTTTATCTGAAAAATAAATACATTTTCTCTAATAAACTGTTCGAAGCAAAATTGCTCTTTGGGAGCAGTTTTCCTGCCTTCTCAGTAGATATTTAGTCTCTATCGGAAAATGTTGGGATTTAATTCTTGGACATACTAAACATTTCAGACATCTCTTCCACTTTTTTATTCTAGCCCCTGAAATGTACATTTTCATATGGAATCCATAGAACTAAAGAATACTCTTGTATGATTTAGACTTATTTTATACTGAGAGAAGTTAATGTTGAAATTTTTAATGTACATTTGGTAAGCAACTCTTAAAGAGTGGAGATTTAAATTCAGTGAACTGGGAGTATTTTCTCAGCAAATAACATGCACAAGAACAGGAAAACTATTCTTTTTCCATTTTAATCTCTCTTTTTTTCTTATATTTATATAAAGATCTTTACCCTCATGATGATTAGATAAAGTTGCTAACCTTTATTCACTTTTTTTCTGTAGGAAATAAATACTGTGAAACTGGCAGCAAACTTTGGGAAACTTTGCACAGTCCCCCTGGACAGCATTCTTGTAGACAATGTTGCACTACAATTTTTTATGGGTAGGTAAATCCATTTTAATTTAAATAACATGGCTATTGTAATTTTTTCTTAACAATTTTTTGTGATAAGATACACATAAAATTTAGTATTTAGCATCTTAATGATGTTTAAGTTTACAGCTCAGTAATATTAAATACATTAATTTCATTGTGCAAACATTACCACCATCTATCTTTAGAATTATTTATTTATTTATTTAGAGAGGTTTTTGCTATAGGGCGCGTGCGCTCGCCAGACAGACAGAGAGAGACAGAGAGACAGAAAGCGAGAAATCACCCCCCAGTGGAGATGGTCAGTCCGCAATCCCTTCTCCTCCATTCTCCTCTCGGGATCTTGGGCACTCACGGACACGCGCCCAGCGTGAGTTTTAAGCCACTGGGTCTGGGACGCGAACCGCTGTCGACTACGTGGGAGTCCAGAGACATAGCCATTACACTAACTGCTGGTTCCCTAGAAGTTTTTTAACTTGTAAAACTGAAACTCTATATCTGTTATACACTAATTGTCTTTAAACCCCTGGCAACCTTTATTTTGCTTTCTGTGATTTTGAATATTCTTAGGTACTGTATTATAAATGGAATTGCACAAGAGTTGTCTTTTTGTGACTGGCTTACGTTACTTAGCCAGTGTCTTCAAGATTCATCCACACTAGGGCTGACAGGTGGCATGGTGGTTAAGGGCGCTGGACTCCCATATGGCAGACTGCGGATCAAGTCCTGGACCTGGAGGCTTGCTTTCTCTCTCTCTCTCTCTATCTCTCTCTCTCTCTCTCTTTGTGTGTGTGTGTATGTGTCTCTCTCTGGAAATAAATGTTTAAAAATGAAATAATTAAAAAAAAGATTCACCCACATTTTCTTCCTTTTACTACTTTGGGGTTTTATTCTTTTTTTGATTCCTTAAGTTGTAAAGTTAGGTTGTCAACTTGCGATTTTTCTTTTTGTAAGTTTTGTTGTGTTTTCATTTCATTCATCTCTATGTGTTTTCTTATTTCTCTTGTGATGTCTTCCTCTATCCATTGATTGCTTAAGAGAGTGTGTAATTTGATATCTAAAAATTTGTGAATTTTCTAGTTTTTCTTCTGTTATTGATTAGTAACTTTATCCTGCTGTGGTCGGAGAAGATACTTTTATGATAGTCATAGTTTTAAATTCATTGAAACTTAATCAGTTGTCCATTTAGTCTGTCTTAGAAAATGCCCCATGCTCACTTGAGAAGAATGTGTATACTGTTGTTGGGTGGAGCATTCTTTATATGTGTGTTGATGTACCTGGCTTATTAAGTCCTCTGTCTGCTTTTTTTATCCATTAGTGAGGGTGAAGTAGTGAGGTCTCCCAATATTGTAGAATTGTCTCTTTATCCCTCAGTTCTAACAGGTTTTGATTAATATATTCTGAAGATCTGTTACTAGGCACACAGTGTTTATATTTATTATATTATCTTGCTACATTAAACCTTTTGTTAATATATGGTGACTTTCTTTGTCTCGTGTAATCTTTTTGTTTTAATATCTATTTTGTCTGATATTAGTATGGCTACCCCTGCTCAATTTGCATGGATTATATATTTCTCCTGTGTCTTTTCATGTATTTGTGTCTTTGTACCTAAAGGAAACTTCTTGAAGACAATGTTGGGTTGTCGTAAAAGTTATGGTATTTTTTCTGTGTTTTCCATGCATGAGTGCATCATGATTTTTTTGCTGACCCAATATATAGTTGAATCTTTGTTTTACCCATTCTGACAACTCTTGTCTTGTAATTGGAATGTATAACCTGTTTACTTTTAAAATAATCATTTAAACATATTTTGTTATTTGTTTTCTATATGTCTTATAACTTTTTTGTCCTTCGTTTCCTGCATAATTATCTTTCTTTTTCTTTTTTTCTGTAGCAATACATTTAAATTTCTTATTTCCTTTTGTGTATATTCTGTAGCCATTTTCTTTGTGGTATGCAGATTACATCCTAAAGCTATAATATAATGCATGTTTTCTTAATGGCATCCTGTAGGCTCTGTTCACTTTTCTTTGGTCTTTTCTTTCTATTTCTCTGACTTGACAGCTTCCATAGTCTTATTTTCACATTTACTGATTGTTTTGCCTGTTTAAATCTGCCTTTAAATTCCTGTACTGAATTTTTCATTTCAGTTACACACACACACACATATATGCACACACACACATATATATATACACACACACACATATACATATATATCTATATCTATATCTATATATATATTTTTTTGCCATTGAGCAGGTGCACTCACCATAGAGAGATGGAAAGAGGGAAAATGAGAAATGACTACCCATAGGGGTATGGCCATGCTACAATCTCTTCTTCTCCATTTTCGTCTTAGATTTTGAGGACTCAGCACACATACCTGGTGTAATTTTCAAGCCTCCGCATCCAAGACTCATAAATGGTGGTCTGCCATTTGGGAGTCCAGTGTTTAACCACCACCCCACCGGCTGGCCCCTCAGTTATTATACTTTCAGCTCCATAATTTGTTTTTGGCTTCTTTTTAATATTTCTCTCTCTTTATTGATCATCTTCTCATTTTTTTCTCATACATCATTTCTTAACTTTCTCTACAGCTTTAATTATTTTTACATTTTAGGACAGCTGTTTTAAAGTATTTCACTAGTAGATTTGTCAGCACATCTTTTTAGGGACAGTTTTTGTTGATTTATTTTTTTCCTTTGAATAGGCCATACTTTCTTCTTTTTTAAATGCCTTTTGATTTCTTATTTGATAACCAGCCATTTGAATTTAATAATGTAATAATTCTGGGAATCAACTTCTTCTCTTTCCTTAGGATTTGATGGGTTTTTATTTTTGTTGTTTTATTTGTTTTTATTATTGTTGGCCAAAGATTAGTGTAAGGTGTAAACTTAAATTCTTCTCGGGCCTTTTCTGAGCTTGGGCCGTTGCCTGGATATGTGTGGTCATGTTCTAATTTTGACATATGCTAGTTACTTCTGAATATCCTAGTATTTAATGCCTGTCTCCCCAAAAGGAACAAAGATAAAACATAAGGGACTAGATAGAAAATGGGCTGGTTCTTTAATCCCTGAGGAGTGGGAAGGGGTTTGGAAGGCAACTTAAGGGATGTTAACAGGGGCTGCTACTTTGTCCATGTATCTGTGATCAGAAGCAGCAGTGTTTTGTCAGTACAGAGCCCCAGATTTGGAGGACAAGGTACTTTTTGCCTATCTTGATTCTTGCTTTTTACGAATTCTGGAATGCATGCACAGCTGCCTACTGTGAGGACTGTTGGTGGGGAATTGAGTAACTGCTACTGGGCTAAGAGCTGAAATTGACCAAAATTGTCCAGTTTACCTCCCAAGACTTCTCAGATATTGTCAATAGACTCCACAGTTTCAAATTAGTTACATCAGATTCTGCCATTGTCATTGGCTTGTGCATAAGGAGATAGTTTCCTGGTACTTAGACTCTGATAGCTGCTTTGAAATTTTTAATAATTTTAAATATTTATTTTTAAATGAATAATTTGCATGTTACCTTGATCCTACCCTTTATTCTTTTCTTTCTTTTTCTTTTTTCTTTTTTTTTTTTTTTTGGAGAGGTTTTTGCTGTAGGGCGCATGCGCTCACCAGAAAGACAGAGACAGACAGAAAGCGAGAAATCGCCCCCCAAGGGGGATGGCCACGCCACAATCCCTTCTCTTCTATTCTCCTCCTGGGATCCTGGGCACATACGCACACGCGCCTGGTGTGAATTTAAGCCGCCGGGTCCAGGACTCGAACCTTGGTAAACTACATGGGAGTCCAGTGACATAGCCATTACACTAACTGCTGGTCTCCTACCCTTTATTCTTTGAAATCTTCATTTATCTTTGGAAACTATGAATATAAACATTTATTTATTTATTTATTTATTTATTTATTTATTGGGGGGGGGAGGTTTTTGCTATAGGGTGCATGCACTCACCAGACATACAGGCAGAGAGATAGAAAGCGAGAAATCACCCCCTCAGAGGGGATGACCACACCGCAATCCCTTCTCCTCCATTCTCCTTTCGGGATCATGGGCACACACGCACACGTACCCAGCATGAGTTTTAAGCCACCATGTCCAGGATGCAAACCGCAGTCGACTACATGGGAGTCCAGCGACATAGCCATTATACTAACTGCTGGTCCCACCATTTATTTTGTTTTGAAGGAAATAAAATCCTAGTGTGCAGTTGCCGAGTTACTTTTAAAATAAGCACTAGGAGATTTTAGCATGACTTTAAATTCATTGCGATAGTACTTTATTGGGGACACATAGTGTATATAACCTGTTTATTATTTATCATTTTTTCTTGGGTTTTTTTTTTTTTTGCATTTCTTTTTTAAAATTTATTTGTTTTACATTCATCCACTGTATATCATCATAGCATGCAAAATGAGTTTTCCCATCCAGAATACACTGTATATTGGCCCAATCAAGGATATTACATGTTATCATCAACAAATAATTTTCCATTTCTTGTTTTGTATATATTTTGGTGTTTCCCCCCCTCCCCTTGAGTTCCTCCCTCCTACCCTCTACCATTTCCCACCTTTCTCCCACTTTGTCTCTGGTATCTACAGTTGCATTCCATGCTTTCTTTCCCCACTTTTTATTTAGTCACAAGAGATGTTAATTAATTTAAATACATTCCATAGCAAATGCAGCTGATATATATGTATCTATGAACACATGGCTGACTGTAGGAATAAAACTCAGTGAATAAAATGAACATACTATAAAGTAACACCTAGCTGGGACTATATAGCTTACTGTGATCATTTCATAGGTATTTTTTAATGTATTTCTTAATTTCAAGAAAAGTAGTTTTAGCTTTATTAAATCAAAATCCAAATATGTTAAGAAAAATTTACATAAAACTTAAAGCCAGGAAAAAGGTTAGGATTGTGTTCAAACAGTAGATAGATGAACCTATCAACAACAAAAGAGAACACAAAAATCCTTAAACCTGGAAAACAAAGCATGTAAGAAAATCAGTAATGTTTTAGTCAAAAGTCATAAAATTCTATTTCACCAGTTCAATCTCACATAATTAATCTCTCTTCTTTTTAATTTGCAGTGTTACTGTGGTTCAGTCTTTCCATTTAAATTCTGGAAGTTAACACTCAGTATTATTATTGATCTTTCCAGTCTTGTCTGTACCATAAAGTTGGCCATTTTCTTGGTTGTTTTTTGTACTCTTATTTCTGTGTGTCTTTCTTTACTTTCCTGGTATAGTATTCCCTTCAGAATTTCTTGAAGAGCTGGTCTGGTGTTGGTAAATTATTTCAGGTTTTGTTTATCTGAGAATGCTTTTATCTTTTCCTCCCTTATGAAGGATAATCTTGCCCAGTATAGTATTCTTGGCTGAAATTGTTTTTCACTTAACACTTTGAATGTATTTTCCCATTCTTTCCTTGCTTGCATTGTATCTGATGAGAGTTCTGATGTTAGTCTGAAGGGATATTCCTTGTAAGTAACTTTATGTTGCTCTCTTGCCAATTTTAGTATCTTGTCTTTGTCTATGGTTTTGGTGAATATGGCTCTGATGTGCCTTGGAGAATATCTTTTTGGGGTTGATTCTATTTGGGGTTCTTTGTATTTCTTGGATCTGATATTTGAATGCCTCTCTAGGTTTTGGAAGTTTTCTCCCAGGATTTCATGGAATAGATTATCAGTACCCTTATTAGTTCCTTTACCTTCTGGGATACCAATTATCCGTATGTCTGGATGTTTAATGGTATCTAGTATTTCTTGCATATTATTCTCATTTTGGGAAGTTATTTTCTCAGTCTTTTTGGTGAATTTTTCTAGGTCAGAGGTTCTGTCTTCTACATCTTGAGATTCAATCTCCTACATGATCTAATCTGCTTTTAATACTTTAAGGGAGGTTTTTATTTCCTGCATTACAGCATTTATCTCTAAAATTTTCATTTGATTCTTTTGTGTATGTGTGTGTGTATTTCCTCCTTCAGATCATGCAAGAAGTTTCTCACCTGTTAGAACTCAATTTTATTTTTTTCTTGCATCTTCTGGAGTTCATTATCTCTTTTCTCTTACATCTCTTAGTTTTGTCACTATAAATATTCTGAATTTGTTGTCTTATATTTCCATAAGTTCCATTGTACTGTCTGTGGATGATGAGGAGTTATTTTTTCCCTTGAGGTAGAGATATTCTCTTGGTTTCTCATATTTCTTGTGCCTCTCTGTTGGTTTCTGGTCATTTGATGGATTATGCATTTCTTCCTCATTTCTTGGAGTTAAATCTAAGCATTCAGAGGTGTGCAGAAGGTGATCTGCAATCTCTCTGCAGTTCCATTTCCCTGATGCTCATCACGAAACCTGTGCTTTTGTCGCTGGAACTGGCTATTACAAAGGCCTCCTGGTTTCCAGAGAACAGGTGCACCTGGGCTGAGCTGCAGGGTTTAAATTGAGAGAGTTCAGAGTCATGCAGGAGGAGATGAGCTGTGCTCTTTCTGCAGCTCCATCCTTCTCCCTGTTGCTCACTCTGCAGTCTTTCTTCTCTGACTTTAAGTCATTTGGCGGCGTATTCACTTTTGACTAATTTGTGGAAGGAAGTTTCTGTATCTGTAAGCTCATGTGCTTCCCTTCACTGTGAGGTACTTCTATGCCAATTTCTCTCCTGTACCGTGTTTTGCAATGTGGTATCCACAGAAATAGGTTTGAGTTCAGATTTCTGAAGAGATGTTTCTCCCTTTGTGAAGCAGTTTCAGTGGAAACAGGATTTCACTCACCCTGACTCAATCTTGGGGTCTGGAGGGTGAAGTTGAAGCAGAAAAGCTTCAGTTGCCCTAGCCCCTGAAAGGGATTACTCACAGCTCAGATTTAGAGGGCTTTTGTATTTCCTTACACCAATGATGACTCTGTTATCTCTAGCAGAACTCAAGGAGTGTCCACTCACCTGATTCTTTGTAGTTCTCCCATACTCAGGCCCCAGGTTCGGGCACCACTTGCCCTCATTTTTGCTTATTTGTGGATGAGGACATTTGTTTTCATACCTTTTTAATAAATATAAATTATTTATATACTTTTGTATTGATGTTACATTAAAATTACTTTTATCTAGAGGACATTTTCACTAGATCTTCCTTTTCCTGATCAAAAATACGCATACGTCGTTCATTGAAGAACCAATCTTTACTTTTGCTATATCTAGACATATTCGCATTATAACTAAAAATTGTTAAATATGTGCTTCCACATTTGTTTTTACATAACTGGTATTTTTAGCTTTACTAGTTTATGACATAATTTTTTTTTTGAGAGAGATTTTTGGTATAGGGCGCATGTGCTCACTGGAAAGACAGAAAGTGAAAAATTACTCTCCAGGGGGTGGGCCACACTGCAATCCCTTTTCCTCTATGCTCTCCTCCAGATTTTGGGCATGCATGCATGCATATGCAACTGTTGTGAGTTTTAAGCCACTGGATCCATGATTTGAACTGCGATTGACTATGTGGGAGTCCAGTGATATAACCATTGTGCCATCTGCTGGTCTCTACATATCTGTTTTTTAATTTCAGGGGTTTGCTAAACATTTGTCAAATGTAGAGTTTTAAATAATTGAAACTAATTCTCTTTTCTTATTTGTCATACAGCTACATGTATCCAAAATCATGTGACATTAATACCTATGTTGTTATGGATTTTGTTTGGTAGATTACATGCAGCAAACTGGAGGTCAGGCACACCTCTTCTTCTGGATGACCGTAGAAGGATACCGGGTGACAGCTCAACAGCAGCTAGAGGTTTTATTAAGTCGTCAGAGAGATGGCAAACATC
Source organism: Tupaia belangeri chinensis (assembly GCF_000334495.1). Classification (NCBI taxonomy): domain Eukaryota; kingdom Metazoa; phylum Chordata; class Mammalia; order Scandentia; family Tupaiidae; genus Tupaia; species Tupaia belangeri. Next base: position 725,728 of record NW_006203325.1, on the reverse strand, counting down.
AAACCAACCAAACCAAAGGTCTTTTAAGAGCAGCTGCTGTTGGAATTTATGAACAGTATTTATCAGAGAAGGTGAGATACCTTTTAAATAAGTTTTTTATAATTTTTGGCAATGTAATTAATGTATTTTGTTGTACTTTCAAATATCCATTATGCCGGGCACAACCACCTCACGGATGTTTTCTTATTTAATCCTAATAACAGTTTTCTTATGTATTTTTATCCTCATGGTTTAAGAATTTGATGTTTAGAAAATCAAGTTAACTTGGCCAAGGTTGTACAAATTCTACATGACAAAGACTCAGGGTCACTCATACTTCACTTTTAAAGACAAAGTAAATTGGAAGTAAACTGCTAGAAAAAGATAAACCATGGAGAAGTACATAAAACATAGTTGGAATGGCTAAACTAATGTCAGACAAAGTAAAATTTAAGTTAAAAAATGTTAGAAAGGGGGCCAGCAGGTGGTTAAGTGGTTAAGGTGTTGGATGCCTACATAACTGACTGTGCGGTTTGAGTCCCAGACAGAGCAGCTATTAAAACAACACTAGGCACATGTGTATATGTGCCAAAAATCCCAAGAAGAGAATGGAGGAGAAGCGATTGTGGCATAGATATCCCCCCTTGTGGGGTGATTTCTCACTTCCCCTCTCTCTAGCTGCAGTGAGTGTACATGCTATATGTCCCCCCCCCAAAAATAAATAAATAAAAGAAAGTTAGAGGGGAGCATTTTATAATGGTAAAGAGTCAGTTGTTCATAATGATAAAGCAATTAACATATATGCATGTAAAAACAAATCTTCCAAATGAATGCAACCGAAATTTAAAGAATTGAAGGAAAAAGGTTATAATTCAACATTAAAAGTTACAGAGTTCAATACCTCTCACTCCCAGTAATTGATAAAACAATTAGATTTAAAATTACCAAGAATATGTAAGATGTGAAAACACCAGGAAACAATGAGATCTAATGTGACATATTCATTGAACATTTCCTCTAACAATACCAAAATACATGTTATATTTAAGAACTCTTGGCATATTCTCCATTTTAGATCGTATTCTAGGCCATAAAACAAGTCTCGGTTTAAAAGTATTGAACAGAATTTAATGAAATTCGAAATCAACAGTAGGAAATTTGAGGAAATTTAAAACTTAAACATGCTCCTAAATAACCTTTGAGTCAGTAAGAAATCACAGAGTAATTGAAAATGAAAATACATTGTATCAGTGGAATACAGTTGAAGCAACAGCTTTGCAACAGTGCTTTTTGGTCAAGGAGACCCGCCGAGGTTGATAAAGACAAAATAAAGGCATTGATTAAGTCAAACTCAACATCACACATCACGAGAGACTGCAGGAGCTCATGTGCCCTACAGCACAAAAAAAAAAAAAAAAAAAAAGGGGTTTCTCATAAGCTCAAAGAAGTTCATTTGACGGTGTATAAATATCTGCTATATGCTCTTTAAATGTGAGGAAAATTATCCTTTTTTTTTTTCGGAAGAGAGATTTTTGCTTTAGGTCATGTATAAATTTGCTGGAGAGACAGAGTGAGAGAAAACAAGAAACCACCCCCACCACCGGGCATTCCTTTCTCCTCTATTCTACTCTTGGGATTTTGAGCATGCATGCATATGCGCCTGGTGTGAGTTTTAAGCCACTGGGTCTGGAAGTCGAACCGTTTGATTATGTGGTAGTCCAGCGACCTAACCATGACACCATCTGCTAGTCCCAGGAAAATACCCTTTTTCAAAGCAACCGATAACTGGTAACGAGTAGTTGATTGCTTACAACATTGTGGTAAGCAAACAGTCTTGGTTCTGATGTGATGATTCACCTCAGATAACATCCAAAGCAGACAATCATCAGAGGAAGGTTATGTTCTCAGTGTTACGGGATTTTAAAGGAGCCATATTTTTTGAGCTTCTGCCAAGGAACCAATCAATCAATTTGAATGTGTACTGTTGGCAATTGGTCATCTTAAATGAATCCATCATCCAGAATTGTCCAGAGCTTATTAATCGTGAAGGAGTTGTGTTCGCTCACAAGACCACACATAAATTGGATCACTTGTCAAAAATTACTGGAGCTTGGATGGGGTGTGATGCCACACCCGCCATTACTCGCCTGACCTTGTGCCATTAGACTTCCACTTATTTCACTCTCTTTAAAGTTTCTTGTGTGGTATCACATTTAATTCAGTGAGGCTGTAAATTAGAACCTAGTTCAGATTTTTGCTGACAAAAACAGGTCCTTCTGTGAATGTGGAATTATGAAGGTCACTGAAATGTGGCAAAAAGTTATCCAACAAAATGGGCAACATATCATTGATTGATCCTTTTCTTTATGTAAATAAATTACCTTGGAAAAACATAGAAAAACAATTCATAAATTTATGGTGACCCAATAGAACATTTACTATAGTTTTGAAATTCTCTGTATTCTTCACCTGTCCTGTTTACTCTCTTCCTGATGAAGTTACAATAGATTCCTGAATTTAGACAATTATTGGATAATTTTTCATTTGCTTTCACATGTTTTTATTTTTTTATTTTCTTTTTTCTTCTTTTACATTTAATCACTATTCATCTCCACAGCATACAAATCTTTCCAGCATGAATATACTTCATGTCAGTCTAGCCAAAGATGATTACCATGCACATTATCATAAATAGATACTTTTCCATTTTTGTGCCAGTTAATATTTATTTTTCCTTTTGTGCCCAATTCCCTCCTTCCCATCTCCCATTGCCCACTCAATTCTGACACTGTCTCTAGTATCAAGAGTTGTTGGGAACCAGCAGTTAGCGTAAAGGCTATTTTTCATTTCTTGTTTCTTACATATATTGCTGCTTCTTTCCCCTTGATTCCCTCCCTCTCATCTTCTGCCATTTCCTACCCTCCTCCCACACTGTCTCTGGTATCTACTGTTGCTTTCCATGCTTCCCCCCACACACAAACACACATTTTATTGATTCGCAAAATATCTTAATTAATCTAAATACTTTCAATAGCAAGTACAACTGATATAAACATCTTAAATGAATCCATCATCCAGAATTGTCCAGAGCTTATTAATCGTGAAGGAGTTGTGTTCGCTCACAAGACCACACATAAATTGGATCACTTGTCAAAAATTACTGGAGCTTGGATGGGGTGTGATGCCACACCCGCCATTACTCGCCTGACCTTGTGCCATTAGACTTCCACTTATTTCACTCTCTTTAAAGTTTCTTGTGTGGTATCACATTTAATTCAGTGAGGCTGTAAATTAGAACCTAGTTCAGATTTTTGCTGACAAAAACAGGTCCTTCTGTGAATGTGGAATTATGAAGGTCACTGAAATGTGGCAAAAAGTTATCCAACAAAATGGGCAACATATCATTGATTGATCCTTTTCTTTATGTAAATAAATTACCTTGGAAAAACATAGAAAAACAATTCATAAATTTATGGTGACCCAATAGAACATTTACTATAGTTTTGAAATTCTCTGTATTCTTCACCTGTCCTGTTTACTCTCTTCCTGATGAAGTTACAATAGATTCCTGAATTTAGACAATTATTGGATAATTTTTCATTTGCTTTCACATGTTTTTATTTTTTTATTTTCTTTTTTCTTCTTTTACATTTAATCACTATTCATCTCCACAGCATACAAATCTTTCCAGCATGAATATACTTCATGTCAGTCTAGCCAAAGATGATTACCATGCACATTATCATAAATAGATACTTTTCCATTTTTGTGCCAGTTAATATTTATTTTTCCTTTTGTGCCCAATTCCCTCCTTCCCATCTCCCATTGCCCACTCAATTCTGACACTGTCTCTAGTATCAAGAGTTGTTGGGAACCAGCAGTTAGCGTAAAGGCTATTTTTCATTTCTTGTTTCTTACATATATTGCTGCTTCTTTCCCCTTGATTCCCTCCCTCTCATCTTCTGCCATTTCCTACCCTCCTCCCACACTGTCTCTGGTATCTACTGTTGCTTTCCATGCTTCCCCCCACACACAAACACACATTTTATTGATTCGCAAAATATCTTAATTAATCTAAATACTTTCAATAGCAAGTACAACTGATATAAACATATCTATGAACACAGGAGGAGAATGGAATAGAGGGGAATGCAGGGTGACCACCCTCTTGGCGGGGGGGTGGGGTGGGGAGGGGGGATAATTTCTCACTTTCCCTCTCACTGTGTCTGTCTCTCTCCGGTGAGCATATGCACCTTAATACAAACACCTCTTTAAAAAAAATAAGAATTATGGGAACAGCAGTTTGTGTAATGGCTGTATTGCTGGACTCCTACGTAGTTAACCATGGGTCGAGCCCCGGACCTGGTGGCTTAAACTCACGCCCGG
>NW_006203325.1:694838-720966 GCF_000334495.1 Tupaia belangeri chinensis | reverse complement strand
CCTCTCCAAAAAAAAAAAAAAAGAATTATTATTTATTTACTTAATATGATTAGTTGTTATTATTATTACTTTTTAATGTGACTAGAGAGACAGAGAAAGAGACAGAGAGAAAGTGAGAAAGCAAGCCACCAGATCTGGAACTCAAACCACAGGCAGCCATGGGGACTCCAGTGCTTGAAACCACCTTGCCACCTGCCTGCCCCATTTCCAAAATTTTCCACCTTCAACGTGGTTGAGCATTGACTTGAGGAGGCTGACCCTTAGGTAGTAGGTCAGGTTGTACATTGGGTGCACAGACCTGATTAACTTGCTCTTCTTTGGCTCTGGGACCTGTAGAGGGTCTCGCTGACAGTTGAAGACCCAGCCAAACAGCCCTAGTGCCTTAATGTATCTGGGATCTGTGCCGGTTCTTGCTGAAGTATGTGGGCGAGATTCTGCCATCCTGTTCCTTCTGCCTTGGATCTGGGAACTGCGGAGGGCCTGGCAGAGGGTCTTGCCAGTGGTGGAAGACCTGGCCAAATAGCCCCAGTGCCTGACTGTCTCTGGGATCTGAGCAGGTCTTTACAGGAATATGTGAGAGAGATTATGTGACTGCATGTTTTTATTATAAATACATGTTCTCCTAACCCATATATTGCATAACTTTATTTTACCTTATATATAAATGGAATCACATTATATATATTTGATTCTTTTAGTTTTTCACTCATCCTGTTGAAATCTATGCATATTAATGCATACAAGTGTACTTAATTTTCAATCATATTTTTCATTCCTAGATACATAGTCGTTTATTTATCTATGATAATATCTCAGTTTTTGACATTGTATACAGAAGATTGAGAAAAGTAAAACTCCATACTAGGGCTCCCAAAGCAAGGACTGAAGCAATATGTTTTAGTGTCTAATGGTTATTGCATGGGTTATTCACCTTCTATAGTTGTGTGTTTTTCCCTTGACCACTGATGTGACCAGCTGTGATTTTCTTGTCACAATAATATATCCCATTGTTGTTTCCCTTTATAAGAGATGTGCAACTTAAGTTCTTCTAATCATGAGTTATCTTTACTTTCCCTAGGTTGTTTTTTTCTATTTTGATAAGACCAGTGTTAATTTTTAAGATTCTGAATATTATGGCTATGGTCCAGTATTATGTCTTTTAAGTTTCCCCTTTTCTTCCATGAGAGAAAAGGAGGGAAAAAAGGCATATGTAACCTAAACACAGTCTTGACACCTCAGTCCACCCTCTAGCTTTAGCCAGCCCCAGATCATGTGCCCAGCATACTTAGGGAAGTCTCTGGACACAAACCTAGAACCTTCTTATGTAGGTTAGCCCACCACAAAGCTCCCAGTCTCTTCCTATGTGGCCATTTAAGAGTTTAGATAACATAAATCGAATGATTAAAGTACCAATGCCAGCATGATTCTGGCATCACCAAAAAAGAAATCTAAATGTTTTTGTTATTTTAGTGATAGAAAAACATGTATATAGGGAGACACATATATAGGGAGGGTATTTAACAAAATACAGCATATTGCACAATGTGCAAGCAATATTTTAATTCTTACAATAATCTTTAAAAACTTAAATAGTATTACTTTCATTTCATAGAATGAATAAATGGGACCTAGTGAGAAGTAACATACTCAACAAAAGTCAAAAATTAAACCCATATTTATCCACCAATCTGCTGTGTTGTACATGATGAAGAGAAAATTTTAGTTTTATTTCAATCTTCTTAAACATCAAGCTGTCATTTATGAACCAGTGGCTTTTACCTAGCAATAACTTTCAGTTATGACTCCATAAGCATAAAATGTTAACTTGTCTTTAGAAATTACAAAGATTATCAGTATTATTATTTTTCTGTGTTTGATAGGCATCTCCAAGAGTTACTGTTGATGACTATTTAGTAGCAAAATTAGCAGATACTTTGAATCATGAAGATCCAACCCCTGAAATCTTTGATGACATTCAAAGGAAGGTATTATATACAATATTTATTACTTATCTTTCTTGAAAAAAATGTATATTTCTATATGCATATAATTCCTTTTTATAAAAGTTATTGATACTTTAATTAAAAAGTAGAGTGGTAACTAAAAAGTTAAGTTATATAGTAACTAACTCACAATATCAAAATTGTAGGACTGTTATTTGTTTGTTTCTTTAATTGACTGATGAGGAAAATCATTATATTGTGTTTTTTTAATTTGAATTTGAAGAGCCAGGTGTTTTAGTTTTAGAATGTGATGATTTGATGATATATAAATAATATACCTTTCAAATTTATTTTAATATGAACCTTTAACCTTTATGTGTATTTGTTTCTTAAAATACACCAACTTTTTAGAATATTATACTATCATATGACTTGTATTGCATAGGATCTTTTGCAGTGAAATTTAGGGACCAAAAGAAAACATTAACTTTGACATAGTCTTATTGCTGATATCTTTTAATTATAATACATTATGGTAAGACTTCAGTGTAGCTTTTGATAAAGTCTTATTTAGTGAAAATCTTAATATCTATACTAATTATTGAATATCTTGATTTATATCAACAAGGTATATGAATTGATGCTACGAGATGAAAGATTTTATCCTTCCTTCAGACAAAATGCACTTTATGTGCGCATGTTAGCTGAACTGGATATGTTAAAAGATCCTAGTTTCAGAGGATCAGATGATGGAGATGGAGGTAAGGTGGCATGCTTTTTACATATGTAAAAGTGTTTTTCTATATATTCTGTTACCCCAAAAGGTTTAAAAAAAAAGTTCTTGAAGCTTAAATATATTAAAAATTTATAAATACATAAAAAAACCTTAGTTACTACACAAAATAAAACATTGAAAATTTAGTAACAATTTCGAATATAACTATAAAATTCTTGAATTCCTTTTTTTAAAGAATTATTTATTTTATTTCTTATTATTGTCACGAGTTCACCTAAAAGTGAGAGAGAAGTGAGAAAGCAAGCTGCCAGGTCCGGAACTCTAACTGTGGTTGGCCATGTTGGAGTGCAGCACCCTCAAGGATCACGCCACCTGCCAACCCCAAATCCTTGAATTTTTAATATTTTCTTGAGATTACTCTGATATTTTCATGGTAGTTTTTTTTGTTGTTTTTATTTTTTGTGCTAGTAAGAAATGGTACTTGTGATTAACAGTAGGATTATTGAGAAAATTAAATGAGATAACAAGTAATAACATGGAGAGTGTACCACAAATGGTAAAACATTGTTTTAAAAACTAGGCCTTCTAGTTGGGTTGGTGGTTAAAGTAGCTAGATCATGCATGGCCAACTATGCTCTTTGAGTCCTGGACCTGGAGGCTTGAAAAATACATCAGGCACTTGTGTGCTCAAAATTCTGAGAGAATGGAGAAGAGCTTGTGACGTGCCCATTTCTCCCAAGGGAAGGGGTGCTTTTTCCTTTCTCGCTTTCTCCCTGTTTCACTCCAGCAAACACATGGATCCTATAGCAAATTAAAAACCACATAAACAAAACTTTGTATGTTTTCTGTTTTTCATTATAACCTTTTCTAAATATTGCATGGCGTGGAGCTGGAAGAAGCCATAAAGGCATTTTTTCCCTACCTTTTGATTGGATTGATTCCAACCTATCAGTATATTAAGTGAAAAAAGCAGATTTTTAAGAGTGGAATATTTAGATTTTACTTCTCTTCTACTTGTCACCTGTGTGAAATTAGCCAACCACTTAATTTTTTGTTTGCTTTGTTTTTATTTTGGTCATAGGGTGTATGCACTAAGCAGGGAGAGATAAAGCAGAGAGGGGGAAAGTCTCTCCATCCCTGCAGGAGATGACCATGCTTCAATTCCTTCTTTTCCATTCTCCTCTCGGGATTTTGGGAACACATGCACATGTGTCTGGTGTGATTTTCCAGGCCACTGAGTCTGGGACTTGAACCATAGTTGACCATACAGGAGTCCAGTTCCTTGGCCACCCTTTAAGTTTTATTTTTTAAATCATTTAAGTTTTTAAGCCTCGTTTAAGCCTAGGATAATGTTTACATCATAATATGTTATTTCAATCATTGTCAAATTTAAATGGAATTACTGGGTTGTTGGGAAAGTTGTAACATTTTTTAATAGAAAAAAATGTCATTACTTTCAAAAAATTTTTTTATTTTAAATGTATTTATTTACATTCATTCACTGTACATCATTACAGTATACAAAATGAGATTTTCCATCCACAATAACTGTTATTGGCTTAATAAGGATATTGCCATACATGTTGTTGTCAAAAAATAGTGTTCTCTTTCTTGTTTCTTAAATATTTTGCTTCTCCCACTTCCCCCTCCTTGATTCCCTATCTCTCACACCTGCCATTTTCCACCGTTAGATACATTGTCTCTGGTCTATATAGTTGCTGTCTATGCCCCTCCTTTTTTTTTTTCTCATTTTATTGATTCACTAATGATCTTAATTATAATTATCTAAATACTTTCAATAGCAAGCACAGCTGATGTATACATATCCATGAAAACATGTTTGACTTTAGACATAAACATCAACAAGTAGAATAAATATACTATAAAGTATACCTAGCTGGGGCTATATAGCTTATTGCATTCATTAAATAGGCATTGATAGATATTTTTAATGCATTTGTTAATTTCAAGAAAAACAGTTTTAGTTTTAATAGATCAAAATTGAAAATTGTTAAGAGAAATTTGTTTAAGACATAAAGCCAAAAGAAACATAGGTTCAGTTCATACATAGGTAGATGAACCTATCAACAGTTTAAGAGAAGACAAAATCCTTAAATCTGGACAAAAAAGCATAGAACAAAAACTGTAATGTTATAGTCAAAAGTTATAAAAATTCAGTTTCAGCAGTTCAGTCTCCTGAAATTAATCTCTCTTCTGTTGAATTTGCAGTGTTACTGTGGGCTGATTTTTTTCTTTAAATTCTGGAATTTAATATTCAAACTTAGTATTGATTGATCTTAATGTATTATTAATCTTTCTGGACTTGTCCCTACCATTAAGTTGGCCGTTCTTTTGGTTGCTTTTTGTATTCTTATTTATGTGTGTCTTACTTTAGTTTTCCTGATATGGCACTCCCTTCAGTGTTTTTTGGAGAACTGGTCTGGTGTTGGTAAATTCTTCAGGTTTTGTTTATCTGAGAATGTTTTAATCTTTTCTTCCCATATGAAGGATAATCTTGCCAGGTATAGTATTTTTGGTTGAAATTGTTATTCAGTTAACACTTTGAATATATTTTCCCATTCTTTCTTTACCTGTATTGTTTCCTGTGAGAGGTCTGACGTTAGCCTGATGGAATATTCTTTGTAGGTAACTTGATGTTTTTCTCTTGCCAATTTTAGTATCTTGTCTCTGTCTGTGGTTTAAATCAATCTGGCCTTGATGTGCCTTGGAAAAGATTTTCTTGGGTTCAATCTATGTGGAATCCTTTGTATTTCTTGGGTCTAGATATTTAAATGCTTCTCTAGGTTTGGAAAGTTTTCTTCCAGGATTTCATGGACTAGGTTATCAATGCCCTTGTGAGTTTCTTCACCTTCTGGGATACCGATTACCTGGATGTTTGGGCATTTAACTGTGTCTATCTACTATTGTTTGTGTATTATTTTCATTTTGGGGGGTTATTTTCTCGGACTTTTTGGTGAATTTCTAGGTCATAGATTCTGTCTTCTACTTCTGAGATTAAATCTTCTGCATGATCTAATCTTCTTTTAATACTTTCAAGGGAGGTTTTGATTTCCTCTGTTACAGCTTTCATCTCTAACAGTTACGTTTGATTCTTTTTTATGGTGTATATTTCCTCTTTCAGATAGTGGAAGAACCTCCTCACCTCCTGGAACTCGTTGACTCTTTTTTCCTGCATCTTCTGGAGTTCATTGTCTCTCTTCTCTTGGTTCTCTGCTAGCTTTGTCACGATGAATATTCTAAATTCTTTAACTGACATTTCCATGAGTTACCTTGTGTTGTCTGTGGAGGATGAGGAGTTATTCTTTTTCTTTGGAGGAGAGAGATTTTCTTGACTTCTCATATTTCTTGTGTACCTGCAGTAGTTTATGGTCATCTGGTGAACATATTTTTTTCCTAATTTTTGGAGTTAAATTTGAGAATTCAGAGGCATGCAGGAGGAGCTCAATAATAAGATTTAACATAACTCTAGTTTTAATAGTGAGTCTACCTATTATTTAATCTCTGTTGAAAATGTTCTGTAGAGCTGCTATGAAATTTGCAATAACTCTGTATCAGCAAATTATCCTAAAATGACTGTTTTAAATGTTTTTCATATTTATTTATATCTATTGGGTTGTTGGAAAAGTCATGATGTATTTTTCTATACAAAAAAGGCGTTACAACTTTTCTGACAACCCAGTATTGTATCTGTTTTAGAATTTCATGTTTGTGGAATAGATGTGCTGTGTGACCCAGAACTAAAGAACATATTAGTCATTACTAATTTGGTGAGCTTATAAGTAATATGTAATTTAAGATGTTAATAGTAGGGCCAGCTCAGGACATAGTGGTTAAAGTATATAACTCCCACATGGCTGACCGCAGTTTGAGTACTGGACCTGGTGGCTTGAAACTCATGCTGGCTACATGTGCATGTGTACATACCCAAGATCCCAAGAGGAGAATGGAAGAGAAGGGATTGCAGCATGGCCATCCTCCCTGGATTGTTGGAGTAGTTTCAATTTTTTTTTTCTTTCTTTTTTTTGGGAGAGGTTTTTGCTATAGGGAGCGTGCGCTCGCCAGACAGACAGAGACAGACAGATAGAAAGCGAGAAATGACCACCCTCCCCCCCCCCAAGGGAGATGGCCACGCCTCAATCCTTTCTTCTCCATTCTCCTCTCAGGATCTTGGGCACGCACGCACGTGCACCTGGTGTGAGTTTAAGCCACCAGGTCTGGGACTTGAACCGCGGTCAGCTACATGGGAGCCCAGCGACATAGCCATTCGCTAACTGTTGGTCCTGAGTAGTTTCAATTTTATAAGAACTCTTTCAAAGTCTTTTAAATTGAGTTGAAAATTTATATGTTTTTATCCAGTATATCTTCTTCTATATAACTAATTGAGGCTAACTACTCAAAAGCAATCACAAATTTTCCAAAACTTTTTACTTATTTAAAACATTAAAGTAGGACCACGTTTGTGGTTTGGTGGTTAAGGTGGCTGGATCCCACATGGCCGACTGCACAATTTGAGTCTAGGACTTACGGCTTGGAAATCACACTGGGCACATGTGTGTGCGTGTGTCCAAAATACTGACAGGAGAATGGAGGAAAAGGTATTGTGGCATGGTCATTCCCCCCAGAAAATGATTGCTTACTGTCACTGTTCCTGTCTCTGTCTTTCTCTCTCTGGTAAGCATATGTGCCCTATACCAGGCTACACACAAAAAATAAACAGTAAGGTAGATTAAAAACTTTTTTTCTGAAGCTAATGTAGATTTGTGTGCTTCTCGTGTGTATCAGTCATTGAGTAACCTCTCATACTTGAAGCCCACTGAAATATGGCAAAAGATTATCAAACAAAATGGGCAATATATCATTAATTGATCTTTGTTCTTTATCTAAATGACCTTTGAAAAAAATAGAAAAAATTCATCATGACTTTTCCAACAACCCAGTGTATCTTACTGTCTTTGTGGCATATTACTTTCTAACATTTTGTGTACCAATTGATGAATTTTTAATACATTTTACACTGAGAAATTACTTATCTCCTTGTTGAAACCATTTGAAAAAATATGGAATGATGGGTATAATTTGAAACATTTTTCAAATAGCTGCGGACTTTATTGTCGGCACACACGTGCCTGATGTGCTTTTCAGGCTGCCAGGTTCAAGACTCAAACTATAGTTTAGGCCATGTGGGAGTCCAGTGCCTTATCCACCACGCTACCTGCTGGCCCCAGTTCATTTGTGTTTTTAACAGAGCGATACCTAAATTAGTAACCCTGTTTACTAAAATATACAATAAAGCCCTGATGGAAGCGATTACTGTTTGATGATAATTTTATGTATCTACTTTTGACTTGTTCTCTAGTATGAGTTTTAAAAATTAATTTTACCTAATTTTCTAGTTAAACAGCATTACATACTGATATTTAAATATCTTCCAATCTGGTATTTACATATTGATTTAAGAATCTAGACTTCCCATATTTTTGAGCCAAATCTGCTCAAAATAAGTGATTTGATAGCTAAGTTAAAAATCAATTGATTGGGACCAGCAGTTAGTGTAATGGCTATGTTGCTGGACTCCCATGTAGTTGACCACGGTTCGAGTCCCAGACCTGGTGGCTTAAACTCACACCAGGCACATGTGCGTGCATGCCCAAGATCCCAAGAGGAGAAAGGAGAAAGGATGGCAGCATGGCCATCCCCCCTGGAGGGGTGATTTCTCACTTTCTGTCTCTCTGTCTCTCTCTTTCTGGCGAGTGCACGTGCCCTATAGCGAAAACCTCTCTGACAAAGAAAATCAATTGATTTATCCCTACATTAAAGACCAATTTTATTTGTAATATTTCTTTTTTTTCTTTTTAAAGTTTTTGCCATAGGGTGTGTGTGCTTGCAGAGACAGAGATGATAAGAGGGAAAGTAAGAAATCTCCTCCTAGGGGAGATGGCCACGCCCAAATTCTTTCTCCCTATTCTTCTCCTGGGATTTTGGGCACATATGCACAGGTGTCTGGCACACCAGGTAAAAATCACATTTTCAACCCAGAGGTTTGGAACTCAAACCATAGTTGGCCATGTGGGCATCCAGCACCTTAACCACCACATCACCTAATGGTCCCCATGTAATATTTCTTAACCTAGTAAGACAGAATAAAACTGTGCTGACATTTCCTAATTGTTTTCTTTTTGCAGTATTTTCTTCATGCTTATATTCTATTAGGCAACTAAATATTCTACTATGAGAATAAAAATATTTAATAATCATTCTGTCTGTGAATCCCTCCTTTTTGGGATTAGGGCTGTAGGAGCAGCTATCTAGTACACAAGTATTTTTACTGAAATGCTCGACTTGGAAAACCATGAGATTTATGGGATGAGGTGTTTGGGGGAATACCACAGTTTTTCTGTTCTGTCTTGGCCTATGTGACTTTGACTCCTGGTGTCTGAACCTTCGATAAAAGCATCCATTTCACACAGTTTTTTACTGTATATTAAGTTGAATTTTTACCTCCCCTTCCTCACAGAATCTTTCAATGGATCTCCTACAGGAAGCATAAACTTGGTAAGTACTATTATGGGTTCTTTAGTTAAAAAATAATGCTGATCGTTGGCGTATGTAAATAAATGATATATGAGAAGACCTGAAATCATTCTCTAGTTTTAGAAATTATTATTCTTGGGGCCAGCAAATTGTTGTAGTGGTTACTTCTCTGGACTCCCATATGGCCAACTGCATTTGAGTCCCAGACCCAGTGGCTTGAAAATCATGCACCGTATGTTTGTGTGTGCCCAAGATCCCTGGGGGAGGATGGAGGAGAAGGAATTGAGATGTGGCCATCCCCACTGGTGGCTGATTTCTCACATTCTCACTTCTCTGTCTGTCTCTCTCCAGCAATCACACGTGCGCCCTAAGGCAAAAACCTCTTAAAAATATTATTATTCTTTTTAAGAGATATTAAGTTCACGTATATGACGTTTGTCAATTAAAAATGAAAAATGATTCATTTTTATTTTAAAAAATGGGTTTAGGTCACACTTCATGATTGTAGTCATAGTTATAGAGAAATTGATTTTATTTTCAATTCTGGTATTTAGTGTGATTAAATGATTCTTGATTAGTGCTACGACAAGGAGTAAATTTGTGACACACGAATGTCTACACTGGGATTGTTTTTTCTTTTTTCTCCTCTAGTCAAAGGAATGTAAAGCCAGTTGGGATAACTAAACTATTTATTTATTAAAGTCTACACTAAAAAAATTCAGGTCACTGTAAAAAAAATTTCTAACCTTAGAGAGTTTTACAGCAACTATAACATATGATAAGACATTGAACAATGAAATGTTTTTGTTATATAAACTATCATTGACATTATATTGCTTTGTTGGAAAAGTCATAATGCATTTTTGCATAGAAAAACATAGTAAGATCTGTCGTCTCTTTTCCAATGACCCAGTATATACTTAGGGTGAAGTGTAAAGAGTGAATAGTCTACTTCTCTTCTGTATTCAGCCTTGCCTTGAATAACTTACTTTCGCAAATAGTTGTTAGGAAGAAATATTAATGTTGAAGGTTTCGGTTCAGATTTTGACTGGTGGTGATGGTGGGAAGAGATTGGGAGTTAGTTTTGTTTATCTTTTCACCTGCATTGTTTTTTCTTTTAAACCTTTTATAATAGCTAAATGGTTGAAGGTCTTTTATCTCATGTTGTCAGCTATAGGATTAGGCTTATTTCTCAAATAACCTTACTGAGTAAGTGTTGTGTTACTCTACAGAGTATAACTTTAGTGAAACAGTAAAGCAAATCAGCCCCAATGTTATATCAGATAGTTTGTAACTTTTAAAATGCACCCCCCCTAAAAAACGTTTTCCTAAATAATTTGGTATTGTTACCATTTACATATTACAGAACAGAAAAGAAATTGCTTCTATAGAGCATGAAGGAAGTTTTAGCAATAATCCTTTATTATGTAGAAAAAATTTCACATGTGATAAAACTTTTCCCTGGTTTGAGATTTTCCTGGTATTCATTAACACTTTGTAGTGCTTGTATAAGTATTTGAATACTAGTAACATTTAGTTTTCTTTATTCTGTGTCTGGAATTTTTCAAACAAGAGAGATCCCTTTTGTTACACAGTAGTATAAACCTGAAGTAAATAAAATCGGTCACAGTTGAGTTCAGTGACATAGTATTTTGTCATTCCCAGAAAGCTATTAAATTTATGCTTTTAAGCTGTAGGAGTCATTCACATTCTTTTTTTTTTTTCTTCATACATAGGCAGATTTTGGCAAATAGCTTCATTTAAAAAATAGTTTAAGATTATAAATTAGATAATGATAGTTTATTCTAATATACTGATCAAAGAAGATGTTTAATATGTATATTTTGCTCATTTTGTGATCGAGATTTGTAGGTAAATTATAAACATTCCTAGTGGTGTTGTATAGTTGTGTTTGCTGAGCTATCAGAGTAAATTTGAATTTTCACTTTCTATCTTAGCATAATCAACACTTTTTTCTTACAGAAGTTTAAGAATCTTAATTCATGGATTACTTTTCAAATTATGTTTTAATACAGGACAGCCTTAATGCATTAGTTTTGAAATCACAATTTTCTTTTACTGATCAATAATATTTATAAATATATAGTTCTGTAGTTAATAATATTACTTTACCAATTTTAACTTTATAGTCTACTTGGTATTTACCTGTGTATTATACTGTAACTAATCTTTAAGAGACTTTGTCATCAGATTTTTTTTATCATATGTAATGAAAATACTTACCAATTGAATATTTTAAATTTGTTGAAAAAGACATTTATGTACAAAGTTTTGAAAGAATGTCCGGTGGCATAGTATGAGATACTAACATGTTTAAAGTGATTAAGTAGATTTAGCTTTTAAAATGCTGTCTACAAGGAAAGGTTGCCATTATTAATAATGCTTCCCTTTTTTTTTTTTTTTTTTAAATAATTGTCCTATGCTCCTTGCCCTAGGTTGTCATTAGAAGTTATAGTGGAGGGTATAAATTTGGTGTGGAGTATTCCATTTTGTCCGAGGCCTCTCTCACGTAAAGTAACTTTGAAGTAAAATGCATGCTCTATCTAGTGTATAACAATATTTCAGATTCCAAAAAGGAAAACAGACATTCAGCATAAACCATATTGTTTATATAATTTAAATGCAGTAAGCTACTCTTATCAATTAGTCAGTGGTGACAACCTTTTTAAATCTAAGTCCTTAAAGGCCATTCCAAGGGACAATCTTGTAGTCAGTCTTCCCAGCAGATGAGTCAGAGGTTAGGGCACTGGAGTCCACCAGGCCTGAGGTAGGGTTCGAGTCCTGGACCCAACACCTTGAAAATCACATTGGATGTGGGTGCATTTGTGCCCCATATCCTAAGAGAATGAAGGAGAAAGGATTGCAGTATGGCCATCCTTACTAGAGGAAGTGATTTCTCACTTTTTCTGTCTCTCTCTGGGCAGGACATGTACCCTAGAGCAAAAAAAAAAAAAGAAGAGAGAGAAAAGGAAGAAACAGTTTTAAACTGTCATGTTAGTTTTTTCTGCACTGTCTGCCCAAACTCATTACATCTGTGTGTGTCCATATACATACATGTGGCAAAATGTTTTTAAAATTTGGACCCAAAGACCATAGTTATAGTGTTAAACATGCATGTTAGCATCTCATACTATGCCACTAGATACTCTTATAAAACTTTGTAGACAAATATCTTTTTCAGTAAATTGAGTCAGTCAGCAGGTTTTTTGTGGAATTATTTTGGATAAATTATTTAAGAATCCGTAATATCTTAGTCTATGATTTACTTCATGTAAAAAGTATCATAGGCCTCACTACGGTAACATGTGCTGGATGATTCTGTTCTTTAGCAGGCTGAAGTGACACAAGAGGCCTGGGTTTGATTTCCAGCCTCCCTAAAAAGCTGGGTGCAATGGCGTGCACCTGTAATCCCAACTACCTGGGAGGCTGAGACAGGGGGATCTCAAGTTCATGACCAGCGTGGACAGCATAGGATCCTGACCAGGCATGAAGCTGCATGCCTATAGTCCCAGCTTCTCAGGAGGCTGAGGCAGGATGATCATGACAGAGACTCTATTAAAAAAAAACAAACAAACAAAAAAACATAATGATGGCTAATAGTTGTGGTGTTAGGAAATTTTCTAAATGTTTTACATGTCTTTTTATTTAAACCTCACATAACCCTATGATACAAGTGCTACTATTCTCATTTTATACATAAGAAACTTAACAAAATTATTTTTAAATTAACCAAAGTGTTAAGTTAAAGACTACAGAGCTGGTACCAATATATTTCCACATTAAAAAAAAATTGAAATGTTTACTTAATGATATGTATATTTATTTTTATCTAGTTTTTATTTTCTTGCCATATATTGAATATAATTTAAAATTAACTCGCTACAGTATATGGACAAGCAACGATGGAAAAAAATCTGATATATTAAGTTAATTACTAAACTTCTTTATATTTTTCTTAATCTTGGCTTTTTTTGTTCTGTTAGTGTAAAATGGAGAGGATTATTATGTTTTTGAGAGATAAAGAGGTACAGATAATATGAAGTTTCCATGTGGTGAAGATGAGTAATGAATATATGTAGAATTCTTCTACATATTATTTTTCCCTGTAGAGCTTGAACATTTTGTTTCTTTATTTTTCTTCTAGTCTTTAGATGACCTTTCAAATGTATCTTCTGATGACTCAGTGCAACTTCATGCCTATATTTCAGACACTGGTAAGAGATTATGTCCTATAATTATTACTTTAGAACTATTGGTTCTTATATCCCTAAATTATTTTCCACATATATTTTTATAAACTATTTTATTTTGTTTTGTCATATTTTAATTTAATTTTATTTTCTGCAGCATGTTCTTCATTAAATTCTATGATGTTTATTGTATATTTGGGTATTTCCTCTCTCTGAGGTTGTCACTGTTTAATACTTGAAAATGAGTATATCTTGTGTTTTGTCATTTCTGATCAACTCTGAAAGCAGTCTTTACCTCTTTGTGCTTGAGTGTAGCTGATAATTGTCTGCGTAATTCCTAAGTATTGTTTTGAGAGAGATTATAGTTCCATATTCTTTTTTGTATATGCAGAGTCAGAATATATAGTGAGGGTAAATGAAGCCTGTCAAAATAGGAGTTCTGGGGACCAGCAGTTAGCATAATGGCTTTGTCGCTGGACTCCCACATAGTCTACTGCGGTTCGAGTCCCGGACCCGGTGGCGTAAACTCACTCGGGTGTGTGTGCATGCGTGCCCAAGATCCTGAGAGGAGAATGGAGGAGAAGGGATTGCGGCTTGGCCATCCCCCCTGGGGGGTGATTTCTGGCTTTCTGTCTCTCTGTCTCTCTTCTGTCTGTCTGGCGAGCACATGCGCCCTATAGCAAAAACTTCTCCAAAAAAAAGTAAAAAAAGAAAATAGGAGTTCTGCAGAAGTTCAAGAAATGCTCGAATGTGGTGGGAAACCTCTGACTCAGTTGGTTGCGTATATGCAGAATTGTTAGTCAACCAAGAAAAGATAACATTGAAATGTCATTGCCATTGAGTTATTAGATAACGCAGTTGATAGTTTTCCTATCTGGCTTCTCACTATTCCTAGGAAAATATTTTATCATACTCATACTGAATTATACACACACACACACACACACATTATAAGGCATATACTTAATTCAATTTTACACTTGCACTTTTGACACTGTTTTTTTGGAGAGGTTTTTGCTATAGGGTGCATGCACTTGCCAAAAAGACAGAGAGAGACCGAGAGACAGAAAGCGAGAAATCACCCCCCAGCGGGGATGGACATGCATGCACATGTGCCTGGCATGAGTTTAAGCCACCGACCGGGTCCAGGATTCAAACTGCGGTCAACTACATGGGAGTCCAGCGACATAGCCATTACGCCAACTTCTGGTACCACTGAGAGCAGATTTTATAGTAGAAGCGTAGATTAAAAAAATACTAATTTGTATCTTTTTTTTTCCCCTTAAGACCTGCTTTTTTTTTTTTTTTTTTTTTTTTTTCTTTTTTTGGTCTATAGGTGGAATGTTATTCTGTTCCTTGCTAGATTTCAGGAATAAGTTATCTGTAATTGCCGACCCAATTACTTTATCTTTTATGTATAGCTGGTGCATAGATTGCTCTGTCCTTCTTAAAAAATATTTTTATGCATAGTTTCGCTATGTCACATTCCTTCTGCCTCAGCCTCCTGAGTAGTTGGGACTACAGGTATGTGCCACTGTGGCTGAGCCTAGATTACTCTGCTTTTAAAGTCAGTAGATAATACAGTTGTCAATAAAACCAGAGGTCTTATTGCTTTTCTTTCTAGCTTTTGATTTAGTGGCCCCTCTTTTTTCTTCCTTAGAGTGTCAAAATTGTTTTAAAACTTTTTCTTTGTTAACTTGTTTTCCTAATGTGAGAGCCTTTGTTAATGTGCTGATATGTCGTATTTGCCCTGTCACTTCTCTGAGATCTTATACCTTACATCTAGAGGAAGACTCTTATGTCCAAATTTCTTATGCCATTCTCACTTCAGAGGGTTCTGTTTTTCTAGCTGCTTTGCTGTTTATTTATTTAATGAGTCTCTATTGCCTTCTTAGAATATACGGAAACATTATGCTAGGTATTTATAATTATTATTTCTGTCAAGCAAGGGGTCTTCAAAAAGTTTGTGAAAAATACGGGTTTTTTTGGGGGGGTACTAAAATAAACTCATACTTTAATTACATTTCTCCATGAATTTTTTGATGTTATCTTTTATAGCTACAGAAAAGGTAGTATAGTATAGTGGTTAAAAGCACAACTATTTTATTTTTTTTAACCAACCAAATAGCTTAGGATTAAACCCTAGCTTTACCAATGAATAGTTCAGTGAAAACTTGGTGAGTTTCTGAACTTCTTTATTCCTTAATTTCCTTATTTGTAAAATGGGATAATAATACCTATCTCACAGGGTTGTTATTAGGTTAATTAACTAATAACAAGTACTTTTAAATGATAGGCATCATGTTCGTGAATGTTTGTATTTACTAGTTGGAGGAGAATTGCTTCAATTCTAGATTCCATGTCTTTAACATCTCTGTTATAGGAAGACAGAATTAAGTCTAGTACAGTACTACTCAGTGTGGTCCATGGACTCTAGTGTGTATTCTTTCATCATCGAGAACTTTTGCTTTAAAAATATTGACTAAATTAAACAATGTGATTAGTGTTGAGGTTGATTTTTTTTATTATAGTGCTAGTTTCTTGCTTAAAGATTACTAGTAACAAATAGGTCACAGGTCACCTGCTGCCAATAGCACTGGTCCAAAAAACCCCCAAAGCCTAGCTGTATATCATCTTCTGAAAACCAGTATATGAGTTACCATTTTTTCTTTGCATTTGTTTTATATCAATCTCATTATTTTTCTTTTTGTGTATGCGCCTTAGGTGATCGCCCCTGCCTGTCAGACAAATCTTTTTTAGAATGCTTTCTTAAATTCCTCTCCTCTCCTTTTCTGTTTCTTTCTTTGCTCTTGTTAGCTCTTCTTAATAGGTTCTAGTTAGTTTCCTAATTGGCCCTGCTTTCTGTTTTCTTCTCCCAAACCTTTTCTTGGACACAGTCCATAAGAAAAAAAAAAATGTACTTTTTGATCTGTGTAAGTATCAGAGGAATGTGATTGGAAGAGGTGAACATCTACAGTTCAGTCTTATGTAAAGTAAGATTACCAGTTTATTCCTAGTCTTCAACATTTTTTTTTTCAAATCAGAAACACTGATAATAGATGGAAAGAGAAGGAAGACAGTTTTGAGTAGAGAAATATAAATCTTTACAATATTTTGACAAAAACCTAAGATAGGTTTCTGGTAAACTACTTTTGCCAATACTCATTTTTTATCTTTTATGTTGTTAAAGTAATTTACTGAGAAGCCACACAGACCCTCCTTTGTCTTATTATTCATTAAATAACAAAATATTTAGTCAATTTCACAACGTTACCACTTTTTTCATAATTATGGATCAGTGTAATCTATTATTAGAAGACTGATTTTAAACATCTGATCAATATGGTAGTTAAACTGCTTTGGGGAATCTTGGCTCTCAAGATAGGGAAATTCTAACAACAGTATTACAAAAATAGCTGCATGGGGAAATCTGCAAGTGCTGCAGACCAACAGGAAAACAAATTCAGGGAAGTGGAGACCTGTTGGAGCCAAAGGACTCATAGTAACATAAAAATTGCTGTTTTGCTTTTGATAGCATTTTTATGCCTTCAACTTTAGAAGAGATAGGATGGGCCAAGGCTTTTGGAAGCTGCAATAAAACTCTTAGGATAAAACCTAGAGTCACAAAGGGCAGCTTGATAAGAAAGAGGAACTAGAAAAACAGCCGAGCATCAGCAGAAAGAACTAGAAATGTCAAGATTGTGGTTGGAAATGGTACCTATCACCTGCTTGTCATTAGAAAGTCCAGCTTGTACCCCAGTATAGGTGTATCTGGATTTAACTGTCTTCAGTGATTGTGTACCACAGAGTCTCAAGCCAAAGAGTTTCTATTAAAATTGTTTCTAGTTGCTTCCACTAAAATCAGTAATTACAGTGGTGATAAATTGCTCACTGTGAATACGTTCATAGCTCAAGACACCTAGACTACCCTGGGGGAAACACTCATTGCAGAACAACAACAAAAGCTAGTATGACTTTTTCTTGAATAGGTTTTTGATATAAGGTGCGTACGCTTGCCAGAAAGATAGACAGAGACAGAGAGACAGAAAGCAAGAAATCACCCTTCAGGGGGATGGCTACACCGTAATCTCTTCTCCTCCATTCTCCTCTTGGGATTTTGGGCACACCTGCACACGCGGCTGGTCTGAGTTTAAGCCACCAGGTCCGGGACTTGAACTGTAGTCAACTACGTGGGAGTCAAGCAACATAGCTATTAAGCCAACTGCTGGTCCCAAACTAGTGTGACTTTTATCAAGTGTGCACAGCATAACATAATGTTCCATGTTGAGGAAGATGAATATGTCTTTATCTTTGATTTGATAAGTATACATTTGTGATTTGATAATTTGTAAAAACGAAAACAAAACAAAAACCATGCTGTATCCCACAAATAACAAATTAAGTTTTTAAAAGTAAACCAAAAAATGGGGAAAGTTTTAATTTCCGTCTGATCATGGTACAGTTGTGAAACACAGTGCTCTATGAGGCTGACCTACATGGGAAGATTCTGGGTTCTCATCTAGAGATCTCCCTAAACACGACAGGCACCCATAATATGGGGCAGGCTGAATCTGGAAATGTATTATGGCATAAGGACTCTTTTGGGGGTGCTGTCTCTCATGCATGAAAGAAATAAATACAATTTAAGGAAAAAAAAAAAAAAACAGAGGGCCAACCAGTGGTGTGGTAATTAAGCATCTAGATCCCACATGACCAACTATGTGGTTTAAGACCTAGACCTGGTGGCTTAAAATAATACACTGGGCACGTGTGCCTGCAACCCCAAAATCCTGAAAGGAGTGAGAAATGGAGAAGGGATTGTGGCATGACCTTGATCCATGGGGGGAAGGGTGCTTTTCCATTTTCCCCCTCTGTCTCTGTCTCTGGTGAGTTTACATGCCCTTTGGCAAGTTTAAAAAGAAGAAAGCAATAAAAAGCCATAGGAATAAATCTAAACCACAATAAAAGAGCCCATAGACCTAGTAAATGAGATAATTTGTGTCTTAACAACTTGAAGGTTGTAATCTCAATAGACTAAAATAAGTATGTTAAAAATATTCATAAAAGTGGCCAACAGGTGGCATGCTGCTTAAAGCATAGGATCCCACATGGCCAACTGTACGGTTTGAGTGCTGAAACTGGCAGCTTGAAAATCACTCCATGCACATGAGTATGCATGCCCAAGATCCCAAGAGAAGAATAAAGAAGGGATTTTTGTTATGGCCATTCCGCCTCAGTGGTGATGTCTCACTTTCTCTCTCTCTTTTTCCCTGTCTGTGGTGAGTGCATGTACCCTATAGGAAAAATAACTAAAAATAAAAATCATAAAGTTCTGGCTCTATAGTGCAGTTAGGAGCTGAATGTAAGGATCCGATTTCTGACCCTGACAACTTGACAGACACTCCCTCCATATGTACATGTGTCCAGATGGGATATAGAAATTGAGGAAGAAGAGATTGTGGCCTGACCAGTCCCCATTGGGAGACACTTTCTCTTCCTTTCTCTCTCTCTCATGTGTGAGCACATGTCCTCTAACATAAAAATAAAAATTCATAAAAATGAGTCTTAAGATAAGAATATACACTATGAAAAAACAAGCAAATAAAGTCCTGGAAATTTAAAAAAAAAAAATTGAAATTAAGGCCAGTGGATGGACTAAGAAATAAACAGGCCAGCTTTAGATGAGGGGAGACTCAGTAAGCTTTTGGAGACCTAACCTAGAGCAGAAAAGGGCACAGAAAGAGAAAGGTAGGAAACCAGACAAGTTGAAGAAAATGATTTAAAGTATGTGTGTTTGGTTAAGATTGGTACAAAATGGGTACAGGTTTTGAATTTAAAAGACTGTCTGACTTAGTTTGTGGCAGATCCATAGGAAAAATGCTTTTTCAACTCCCAGAATAAACTGTATTTATAAATTGTTGAATATTACTGTAGAATAAGAGAACTATCAGAGATAAAGCTTATTCTGATTTTGGTTGTCTTTTTAGTTGAAATGATTTTAATTAAAATATAACTGAATAGTGAAAGCTAGCATAAGAGGTTATTACTTTGTTTCTGTTGTTTTTTCCTCTATTAATTTTAAGGAGAGTCTAATGCTGCACTTTGAGGTGGTGTTGCGGTAACCTCACTGACAATAGGTAAAAACTCTTTGGGAAGAGAATCCAAAGTAGACATCAACTTTTGGTTAGTAGTGTCATCATAAACTTAGTTTTTCTATATTATAGGCATCCTACGTAATACCTTATAGATGTGAGTAACGAGAATGAGAATCTATTTTATCCTTTGGTGACATCCTTTCGTCTTAGTCTGTCATTTCTTCATTTCATGTCGTCTTTTTGTTTTTGTTCTTCATCTTCCTCCTTTTTGTGTCTTTTGTTCCTCTTCATTTTGCTTTAAATGACTAGTATATGCTGACTATGACCCATATGCTGTGGCAGGCGTGTGTAATGATCATGGCAAGACGTATGCGCTATATGCCATCACTGTGCACCGGCGCAGTCTCAACAGCGAGGAGATGTGGAAAACCTATCGTCGCTATAGTGACTTCCATGACTTCCACATGAGAATCACTGAGCAGGTAATGAGGCTTTTAAAGCTCGTGTCCTTTGCATTGTTTCTGGGTTTGATTTTGATTCTAGTTTTGAAGATGCTCAGGTATTGACCAGAGCTAATGAAAGAAAATGAGGTAAGAATTTTTTTTTTGTATAATCAGAAATGTTTAAATGATTTTTGTGTATAAATGAATTAAATGCTGAAAACTTTAGCCAGTCCTAATCATTGTAGGCTAGTAAAAAAATATCAATGGTAAACCTTGGAAAATTAAATTAACATATATTCCTGATGATAAACTTTGTGAGTGTCTGTTATATTTTGAATGTATTTGGGTTTAAATTAGGGATGAAATCCCTAGTGCCAAAGGACGTCTTAGGCTTTCGTTTTTGAGGCATGGACTAGAGCTACAGTAGTTTTACATGGCAGCTTCATCAACTTTTCAGTAGTTAAATCCTTGATTCATTGCTGAAGTTATTTTGGACTAAAGCCTAAGATAAATTTAACATTAACCAGATAATATTTTTATTTCTTACAAAATACAATCTTCTTGTTTCATAAAAGTAGCTATAAGGACTGTTAAAGTTAACAAATTAAAGGACTTCTTTCTTTTTTTAATGAAATATTTTATCTTTTCTTACGAAAAAGTAAAATATCATCAGATGACTTGGAGTAGGTGATCAATGAAATTATTTTAACTCTTGAAAGTCTTTGATTCATTCAGTTTTTAGACACACAGTTGGTATTAAACCAACTAAAAATAACAAAGATGATAGTTGATTGGGTGAGCCAAAGCCTTGAAATGACATTGTACTACTTTAGAAACCATAAAGTGTTTTGTTTTGTTCTGTTTTTCCACTTAAGATGGTAGAAACAGTATGATTGGCACCATAATAATCCTTTGGGACCAGCAGTTAGCGTAATGGCTGTGTCGCTGGACTCCCACGTGGTCGACCGCAGTTCGAGTCACAGACCCCGTGGCTTAAACTCATGCCAGGCGCGTGTGTGTGCGTGCTCAAGATCCTGAGAGGAAAATGGAGGAGAAGGGATTGCGGTGTGGCCATCCCCCCTGGGGGGTGATTTCCTGCTTTCTGTCTCTCTGTCTCTGTCTGTCTGTCTGGCGAGCGCACGCGCCCTATAGCAAAAACCTCTCCAAAAAAAAGAATAATAATAATAAAAAAATAATACCATTAAAATCTTTGTGGATAGAGTGAGATAAACTATTAGTAACTTAAAAGTGATTTAAACAGAGTATTTTGTTGACTTCTTAAGTCCATATTAAAAGAACTATCTGAACTTTTATTCATAGGAAATTAATAACTTTCAACATGTCTTTTCTTATCTTAAATCTATCTTTTTTTCATGTACAGCTTGATTTATTAGTAAAGATGAATTTTCTTTCCTTTTTTTATTTTTTCTTATATAAGAGAGGGAGAGGAGGGATAGAGAAATAATTTTTTAAGAGTTATTTATTTAATTAAGTTTTTATTACTGTTGCTTAGTTTGCACGTGTGCTCACCAGGGAGAGCAAGAAGGTGAGAAAGAAAGCCGGCAGGTTTAAAACTCCAACTGTGGTTGGCCATGTGGGAGGGAGCCCAGTGTCTTAACCACCATGCCACCTGCTGCTCCTAGATATGTTTTTTTTTTCTTTTCTTTTCTTTTTTTTTTGGAGAGGTTTTTGCTATAGGGCACATGCGCTCACCAGACAGACACAGAGAGACAGAGAGACAGAAAGCAGGAAGTCACCCCCCAGAGGGGATAGCCACGCCGCAATCCCTTCTCCTCCATTTTCTTCTCGGGATCTTGGGCACGCGCGCACACGCGCCTGGCTTGAGTTTAAGCCACCGGGTCCAGGACTCGAACCACGGTCGATTAAGTGGGTGTACAGCGACATAGCCATTACGCTAACTGCTGGTCCCCCTGTTTTTGACCGGAGTCTCTCTGTGTCACAGTCCTCCTGCCTCAGCCTTCCCATTAGTTAAAATTGCAAATGTGTGTACCCAAATCTAGGAACCAGACCTGGGCTTCCCATGAGCTTTTAGCTGCCTGAACAGTGATATTACCCATGTACTATTGAGACTGGGCCAGAAGTGAAAGAATGTTGTGTCCCACGTTAAAGAAATAGTTGCTTTACTTTTAAATATTACCTGTTGAACATTGTTTTAAAAGCGTATAGCTCACATATTTCTTTCTTGCGATACTTATACTTTAACCACACACAATCGTTTTTAAAATAGTTCGAATTGCTAAGGGTAATTTTTTGTTTTGTTGTGTTTTTAATTTGCCAAAGGGTGTGTGTGCTTGCTACACACAGAGATAGAGAGAGAAAGAGAGGGAAAGTAAGAATGTACCCTCTATGGGGGATGGTCACATAGCAATCCCTTCTCCAGCTCTCTCTCCTTTGGGATTTTGGACACACACATCTTGTGTGTTTCTCGAGCCACTGGATCTGGACTCTGGACATGCAGTTGGCCATGTGGATACACTTGCCTTAACCAGCACTCCGTGGGCTGACCCAGATTAGTTTTATTTACTTATCATTTAATGGGAATTTGGTTTAATATGAACATTTCTTGTGTGAATACTTGTGTTTTTTTTTTTTTTTTTTTTTAGTATTAAGAGGAAGTTTCATTGCTTAATTTAAATAGTGTAGTTTAGGACTTAAACATTATGTTTACATATTGACAAAATAAGTGAACAGCATACCTAAAAAACAACTTTATGCATATAGAAATTAATTTTTTTAGTGCATAAAATAAAATGTAAATTGATAACAATTCCTTTTCAAACAACTCAGCAGGTGAAGTGGACATGTTTTGCCTTTGTTGACAAAAAAAGTCAGCTTCCACATTTAAAGTAAAATTAATTTTAAATAAGTTTCATTTTGTTTAACTTTATAATATAAACCTTTCTTAAAGATTTTATTAGTCTAATTTTAGATTTAATGGAGAAGATTTATAAAATTAAGAGAAGATAATTAAAATGTTAAATATATTATTTTATAATCAGCCTCAACTGCCCAGTTATTTATTCAAAAAATATTTATTGGACTTTTTTTTTGTTTGACTGGAGCTTTTATTGAGGTGCTGGAGTATATTCATTCTTGCTTCTAGGAGCTTTACAATCCAGTATAGATACTGTGCATTTCTGTTTTAATGCGTGAAGTCTGTAAAACTGTAGATAATAAACTAGTAATATAAATGATAATATTTAGTACTCTTTTAATTGAAGCCCTAAATATTAAAACATAATTCTTTATTAGATTTTTTAATAAGCCTAGAGCTTCTAACTTTGATTATTAAAAATTGTGTTTGCCAATCTCTTTTTTTTTTTAAGATTTTTTTTGCTATAGGATGTATGTGCTCACCAGAGGGATGAGAAAGAGAAAGTGAGAAATCACCTCCCCCTCCCAGTGGGATGGCCACACCTCAATTCCTTCTCCTCCATTCTCCTTTCAGGATTTTGTGCATACGGGTGCACACACGCCTGGCAAGAGTTTCAAGCCTCTGGGTCTGGTACTGGAACTGTGGTCGGCCACATATGAGTCCAATGCCTTAACCACTGTGCTACCTGCTGACCGCTATTTACCAATATCTTATTCATAACAAAGCATTGTTAAGGAAAATATTTCTGAAAACTTCTTATTAAGAAAATTTTGAACAGTCTCAGAATCTGAGAAAGTAAAAATGATGTTCCATGTGGGCAATACCTGTCTTCATCAATTATCCACATTTGTCATTCTTGATTAAAAATACTTCTTTAGGGACCAGCAGGTAGTGTGGAGGTGAAGGTGCTAGATCTCACATGGCTGGCTACACAGTTTGAATCCTGGACCTGGTGGCTTGAAAGTTGCCGTAATGGCTAAGTCACTGGACTCCCATATAGTCGACCGCGGTTGGAGTCCCAGACCTGGTGGCTTAAATTCATGCTGGGCACGTGTGCGTGTGTGCCCAAGATCCTGAGAGGAGAATGGAGGAGAAGGGATTGCAGTGTGGCCATCCCCCCTGGGGGGTGATTGGGTGACTTCTTGCTTTCTGTCTCTGTCTCTCTCTGTCCTTCTGGCGAGCACATGTGCCCTATAGCAAAAAGGCCTCTCAAAAAAAAAAAAAAGAAAGAAAGAAAATCATGCTGAGTGCATTTGCATGTGTGCCCAAATCTCAAGAGGAGATTGGAGGAGAAGGGATTGTGGTGTGGCCACCTCCTGGGGAGTGATTTCTGACTTTCTCTCTCTGTCTCTTGTGAGCCCATGACCCTTATATAGCAAGCAAGAACTAAAACAACAACAACAAAAAAACCCCACAATTCTTTATAAAAGCATAACCGCTGTTTTGGGCATATTTGGATATTAAGTTTGTGTTTTCTTGCTTAATATAATAAGATACATTGCAAAATTATTTGTTGAAAATGCTTTAGGTATTTAGAGAAGTTGGCACTTGGCACATTCTTTTTTATAAAAAACTAACGTTCTTCAATGCATTTTGTTTTATAGTTTGAAAATCTGTCAAGCATATTGAAGCTTCCTGGTAAAAAGACCTTTAATAATATGGATAGAGATTTTTTAGAAAAGAGAAAAAAGGATCTAAATGCATATTTGCAGGTGAGTCCATGTTTATTATTACCCATAGTTTTTACTTATTGTAGCACACAGGTATGGTAGCGTCTTTATTATAAAGTGTTTTTATTGTAATAATGGGATAGCAACCACTTTTGAGCAACATGTTAATTGAAATTTATAATCTAGACACTTGGTCTTAGGGATTTTGTTTCTTTATGGTGTGAATACACACACATACACACACACACACACACACACACACAGAGGCAGTCATCCATCCCTGATTACTATAGAATATATAAAGCTAAAATCTAAGTATTTTATGGTAGACTAAACAGTTATGTTTCCGATTCAGTAAACATTGGGTTGTTAGGAAAAATCATGACACATTCTTACATAGAAAAAAATATGTCATGACTTTTCCGACAACGCGATAGTGGTGTATCAGAAGCTAGTAGATTTTTATTTCCAGGCAAATGTGGGTAGAGCTGCCTCTCAAGGTTGAAAATAAGCTTCTAAAATTATAGAAACAAAGAGAGGGGTAGATCTGAAGGACAATTCCTAATGTGTAGCAACTAAGTTTCTCTTGTAGAATAACAAAATAGGTCTCACAAGTTACTACTGCATAAACTGTTAGGACTCTTAGAAATAACCTGTTTTAGACCTCAGTATCTAGATGCTGGGTACAATAATATCACTTTATAGTTTTTTATATTAATTAGTGGTTTATAAAATTTTCTCGTATATTAGACAAGACATCCACCCTGGTCCGTGGTGTTTCATTCCTTAGGTCCTCACCTTAGAGACAGAGGTCAGCAAACTGCAGCCTGCCAGGCACATCCAACCTGCTACCTGTTTTCACTCAGTTATTTTGGAGCACAGCCATCTCTTCCGTTTACTATTGTCTGTGGCTTCTTTTGCAAACAGCAGAGTTGAGTGGTCACAGTGAGGACTTTCTAGACCCACGGAAAAGTAATTACTCTCTGCCATTTGTAGGAAGGTGTGCCTGGCACTGTCCTAGAATTTAGTGAAATTTGGCCAATAGTGTATTGGCTAAAATACACTAAATATTTTGTTTGAAAGGGTTTTTTATTTCTTTCATTAATGTATATAGCTATGACTGGGTTTGTTTCTAACCACAACTGTAAATCCATGTTATTCTTAGGTACTGAAAAGATAGCGTATAAATTTCTGCTATTATTAATATTTACCTTTGCCTTGTGTGGTTTAAAGCTGAGTGTCTGATGTCATTGTCTGACACTTGTCAAACATTCTTTTCTTTAAGTACCAACTTCATTTTGTTAAAACCTGTGTAAAATTTTAATAAGATTTCAAACAAAGCCACCTTTAACCAAATCTGGTACAGTAAATGTATCTTTTAAATGTGGCTGGGCTGTATACTTTTTTTTTTTTAATAATTTTTTTTTCCATCACAACACACAAATGAATTTTCCATCCAAAATACACTGTGCATTGGCTCAATCAAGCACATCAACATACATGTTCTCAGCAAATAATTTCCCAATTCTGATGTCCTGCATACCTTGCCTTTTGTTTTGCCATCCTAGATTCCCCATCCCCC
>NW_006203325.1:694193-694527 GCF_000334495.1 Tupaia belangeri chinensis | reverse complement strand
TTCCTCCTGCAACTTTTCTTTTTTTTTTTTTGTTACCTAACATTCATTCCCTGAGCATCATCGCAACGCACTAAATGTAATATCCCATCTAGAATAAACTGCACAGTGACTTAATCAAGCATGTTATCATCAATAATATTCCATTTCTACTTTCATACTTACGTACACATATATGTTTTTTTTTCTCTTCCTTTTTTTTTTTCTATGTTTGTCCCTCTGCCCTTTCCCACTCTCCCATTACACTATCTCTGCTATATACAGTTGTCTTCCAGAGGAGTTATTGAAAATGTGATACATGCAAGTAAAGGGAGAGGGGCCATGAGTTTAAAGTTTT
>NW_006203325.1:693335-693758 GCF_000334495.1 Tupaia belangeri chinensis | reverse complement strand
GCGCACGGGGCCGAGGCCCGGCCGCGGGGGGCCCCGGAGGGGGCCCAGACTTTAGGCGCGCGCGCCTGGGCCATATACTTTTTAGCTAATAAATTCAGTATATTAAAACTTGTTCTATTGAAGGAACCAAGCTAAAATGTTAAGTTATATAATTACCAGTTGTGAAAGCAATATTTTGTTTGAGAATTCTTTTTAACATTTGAAAGATTTTGTTTGGATTATTTTGTGTACTTCTTAGTACATTAAATTCTATTTCCATTTAAATTTTATAATTATTATGTGAATAACTTAACCCCCCCTTTTTTTTTTTTGGAGAGGGTTTTGTTTTGTTTCGTTTTGCTATAAGGGCACATGGGTTCGCCAGACAGAAACAGAGAGAGAGAAAGCGAGAAATCACCCCCCCCCATGGGGGATGGCCACATC
>NW_006203325.1:644165-693287 GCF_000334495.1 Tupaia belangeri chinensis | reverse complement strand
TTTTTTTTTTTTTTTTTTTTTTTTTTTTTTTTAAGAGATTTTCACTGTAGGGCGCGTGCGCTCGCCAGACAGACAGAGAGAGACATAGAGACAGAAAGCGAGAAATCCCCCCCCAGGGGGGATGGTCACGCCGCAATCCCTTCTCCTCCATTCTCCTCTCGGGATCTTGGGCACGCACGCACACGCGCCCGGCGTGAGTTTTAAGCCACCGGGTCCGGGACACGAACCGCGGTCGACTACGTGGGAATCCAGTGACATAGCCATTACGCTAACTGCTGGTTCCCCCCAGCGTGAGTTTTAAGCCACTGGGTCTGGCACGCAAACTGCGGTTGACTACATGGAAGTCCAGCGACATAGCCATTACGCTAACTGCTGGTCCCAATAACTTAAAACTGCCAGTGAACAAGGGAGATAGTATCCCCTTAGTGGGGTTTGGTCACATTATAAATCTCTTCTCTCTTTCTCTATCTGTCGGGGGATTTGGGGCATACTGATGTACACACTGGAGTGTTTTTCAAGCCACCAGGGCTGGGACTCAAACTTATTGGCTGTGTGGGATCCTGCTCCCTTAACCATTAGGTAAACAAGCTCATCTCACCTAACAATCTTCTAATGCAGGTCTTAATTTAGTAGCTATAGCACCTGAAAATAGAATAGTGAATATATTTGAACAATTTATGCATTGTTTTGCTGGATGGGAAAAATATATACCAAACCTTTTGTCTTAGCATTTTTGGTGACTTGAATTGTTTAATTGTGTTTTTAAAAATACAAAATTTATTTATTTTTTATAAATTCTTAGCTTTTTATGAGATAAAATTATATATAAAAAAGTTAATTTCCAGTATACCATCAATTTAAGATCTTTTTTTTTCTTGTTAGTTACTATTAACACCTGAAATGATGAAAGCATCCCCAGCTTTGGCTCACTGTGTATATGATTTCCTTGAGAACAAAGCCTACAGTAAAGGGAAAGGAGACTTTGCTCGTAAGGTAAGCACTGTATTGCAGTTTTCTTTTAGAGCTGTTTTCATACTTTGTTTTTAATAAAAGAAAGTAAATTTACATTTTATGTATTTTAAAACTAGAAAATTATATTAAATTCTTCTTGGCATGTTTGCCTTCTGTGCTTTATTAAGGCTACTATTGATTGGAGTATCCACTATGTATGGACTCCTATCTGTACATGTAGATTATAGTCTGGTAGAAGTTTGAAAGAAAGAAAAAAAAACTTAAAATGGTACTCTAAGAAAAGCTTTATTTGGATCACAAACTCTTCACTGTCTTGAATAGGAAATGCTTCTTTAATTAAGAGGAAATAAATTTTATTGGGAGTAAGAGTAAGAAAAATGCTAAATAGGATATGTTCCAAAGTATTTATGCCTCTTGAGTAAAATCTTTATTATTCCAAATCTTTTAAATAATTTAAAATAGGATACAAGACCTATACTTGCAGTAAGGTGCTAGGTTAAGACAGTAAATAATTAAGTGCTCAAATCAGGCAACACAGCTTAGTAGATAAGAGCATAAGCTTTGAAATTAGACAGCCTTTGGTTCAAATCCCCGCTCTGCTATTTTTATCAGCTGTGACCTTAAACATGTTACTTAACCTCTTAGTACTTTAGTTTCCTTAAAAGGAACTACAACTTAAATTCATTAAACTAAAACTTAACTCATCTTCATTTAGATATTAATCTTCACTTTGGAGCATTGTGCAAATCATGAGATAGTCTGTGTATTAGTGTCTGGCACATGATTAGCTTTTGAATAGATGTTTGCCTGCAGTGTAAAAGCAACAGTAGGAGCAGCGGCAGCAGTGAGGGAAACTGGGTGAAGGCTAGACAGGAACTTTTTGTATTGTTTTGTCTTTGCCACTCTTTCTAAGTATGAAATTACTGCAAAATGAACATGTAAAAAGTAAAATGACCTCCTCCCCTGAAAACGCTAACCTTTTAAAAAAGATTAAAGAATTCTAAAATAAGTAAGACTTGACCGTTGTAACAATTCCATATGATTACTTTCAGATGTTAAATTTTAATATCCAAATGGATGGTGACATTTCTAACTTGAATGTTTTGTTTTAATAAATTCTGAAATATGAACCTTGAAAGTAGTGGGAAAAAAATATGGTGCATGTGTATGTATCTTATGATTGAAATGATTAGTTTAAATCCTAACTTTAAGTAATTTTGTCAATAGAGATGCATTTCTGCCTTTCATCTCTTTGATCTTTATCTATCTTATTTCTCCTGTCTTACAATTGCATCAGTCTTAAGATAAACTGCAAGTTGGTGTAGCCTTTTGAGATAAAAGACGCATTACATTGAGGTACACAGATTTTTTTCAACCCAGCTAACAGTAGCATGTATATGTCTAAACAGGTATTTAGTACTTTGGCTTTTTCATTAGTAAGAGAATCAAAAGATTCTGCTGAATAATTCTGGTAATCAACAATAGCATACTTTTTTTATAATTCGTATTGGCAGTCGCCAAATTATCTTGACCTCTTTTAGGTTGCCAGAATAATTTTTATGCATATCAAGAATTTGGAATTTCAATTGCATTTTCTTTATGGCTAAGTTATAATTTAGTGTTTTTTCCTTATTTTATTTCACTGGAAATTGAATAGCTATTAGAGAAAATCATTTGCAAAAATGTTATCAGTGACTTTGCAGATCTTGAGAAATAATACTTTATTTATCACAATAATTTGGCAATACAATTTGTCCTTGCTTTGTAAAATCTGTGGAACAATTCCTAGGAAGAGTAACTGACAAGCAACCTTTCTCTGTGTACAGTCAGTTTCTATCCAGTTTTGTATCATGGTGTGGAGGCATTTTAAGCTCTAGATAGAAATGTAAACTTAAGTTAAAATCCTGTTGTCCATGTTGGTACCAAGGCAGATAACTGGGGTAGTACTTGACTAGAAAGCATCTGTACAAGTCAGAGTAAGTGTACATTTGTGCTGGCAATCTATCATTTACTCTTGGATGACCTGGTCATTTGAAAGCTTGTCACTTTCTAAACATCTATTTTAAGACAGACCCTGTTTTTAGAAGGGTTTTTTTAAATTATTGTTTATTACTTAATTGTATTTATTATTTAATTTGCTATAGGGCACACATGCTCACCAGAGAGAGCGAAAGTGAGAGAGCAAGCCATTAGGTCCAGGAGTCCAACAGTGGTAGGCTGTGTGGGAGTCCAGCACCTCAACCCCCATGCCACCTGCCAACCCCCATGCCACCTGCCAACCCCTTTTTGTGGAAGTGTTATCATACAGTAATGGACTCCACTTTTATGCTTCTGAAATTCTTCCTTCAGGGTTAGGCCTAAGAGTTACCTGGGGAGGTTTTTCCATCTCCCTCCTATATGTTTTGGTCTTGTTTTCTGTTGTTAACAACTGCATACCACAGAGCAGGTAATATAACAAGTGAAAAGGTTTATTCAGCTGTTAATTTGGAGATCTAAGGTCAAGGAATTCCATATGGCAGCTTTCTCTTGTAGGTAGAACCTCTCTGCAAAGTCCTTAAGTGGCATGGGGCATCTTGTGGCAAGAGGGTAAAAGATCATCTCTGTCTAGTTGTCTGTGACAGCTTAGAGGCTCTCCCTCTTTTTAGAAAGCTACCAGGATTTAATCATAGGGGCCCTATCCTCATGACCTTATTTAATCCTAATCACCGCCCCAAAGCCCCACCTTTTATTACTGTAATCAGGTTTTTATCCTCTTAGTACTGTTTAAACAGCAGTAACATTTCCAACTCATCAACTTTGGGGGGACACGGTCGAACCATAACAGAGTATGTGTGTGTGTGTGTGTGTGTGTGTGTGAGAGAGAGACGAAGTTGATTCTGTAGGTCTGAAATGGGTAGACACCTATTTCCAATTATTATTTAGTTCATTTCATAGATTTAGATGCTCTTATTTTAGGAGTATCAGTGATAGTTTAGCCCCAAACCCCCCAAACCCAGTTAGCATGTGAGTGTGCGTTTTCATTTATCCACTCGTCAGTCCTGTTAGCTGAATTCAGGTTTCTATTGTGGATTGCAAAATATACAAAATTCTAAAATATTTTAAGGATTTTTAAACAGTTGCATTTTTTTGTTTTTAGAGAGAGATTTTTGCAATAGGGCACATGTGCTTGCTATAGAGACAGAGAGCAAGAAATCACCCGAAATCACCCCCACAGGGGCCTCAGGGTTAGGGGAGAGGGGAGATGGCCATGCCACTGTCCTTTCTCTTCCATTCTCCTCTAAGGATCTTGAGCATGCATGCACATGTGCCCGGTGTGAGTTTTAAGACGCCAGGTCTGGGACTTAAAACATGGTTGACTACATGAGAGTCCAGCTACATAACCATTACGCCATCTGCTGGTGCCAGATGTTTAAACAGTTTTTAATGTAGGTTATATATTAAAGTGAAATTTATGCCTCTTTATGTTTTTGAAATTCTCTCTCTTCTGTGAACTTTATAACTATAGGCAGGTGGAAATTTTTCCTTAAGCTGCATCTTTTAAATGTGGTATTGTCATGCTCATCTCCTGGGTTTTGTTTTCATGGTTTAGCTTATTTGGAATGTTGTTATAATTAAGACAACAGCAACAAACCAGGGCCTGTAGTGACAAGTACAGCACAGACCTTCATTGGAAGGTTCTGGGTCTTCATGTGTGCATATCTGGACTGCCCGAGGCTGAGTGTAATGTGGCATAAGGACTCTGTTGGTGCCTGTCCCTCTCTTTTTCTGGAAATAAGCTTTTTAAAACAATATTGAAATAATGTCCTGTTTGATTTGGGCACACTATTTTGATTAATCAAAAGCTGGATTATATAGGATTAAAAATAACATGTGTTGCACACACAAAAATGAAATTTGGCCACGAGTGAGAATTAGCTTCATCTTTTTTTATCTTTGTATGAATCTTCACCTGTAGTTTTTCAAATCCTTGTTTACCCTGGCTTCTGTTCTTTGATTCTGTTCTGAATTGTACTTTGATAGTTTCCATCCTGAGGTTGGATATCTGATTAAGCATATCTGCAGTACTTTTAGAATAACAAAAGAGTAAAAAAAAAACTCCCAATCCTATCACAGGTTACCTTAAAACTAACTTTTTTTGGTTGTTGTTAATAATAACTTATTTTACTTTTTCTGGTGGTTCTTAATGGGAAACTATGAAGACATAATTAAGAGTAAAGGAGCATTGTTTTCTTGTTATCATCTGTTAACATTGTGTTGTGTTCCCTAAGCAGCAAGGTTCAGTTTTATTACTATTATTACTTTGCTTGGAACATAATTTGTTTGCCTGGGTGTCTTTTATGAGATTCAGCATCTTCTGGAAACTATTATTACAATTTCATGTAACTGGTTCCTTCTCATTTATTTTTTTCTGTCTGCCTAAAAATACCTTTTTTTCCAGAAGATCTCACTTATAGATATTTTGATTTCTTTTTAAGTCTCCTCTCCCTTTCTCCTTCCTTTCTTTCCTCCCTCCTTGCCATTTCAGTTGCCAGAGGGTACGTGCTTGTGACAGAGAAAGAAAAGAAGAGAAAGCACTCTCCAAGGAGTGTGATCACTCTACGGTCTCTTCTCCATTTCTCCATCCTGTTAGGATTTGGGGCATGCACACATGCGTCTAGCGTGTTTTTCAAGACATTGGTGCTGCATTTCAAACTGTGATTGGCCATGTAGGACCCAGTTCTCTGACCCATCTCTCTCTTTCCTTTTGTTTTTAATTTGGCAGAGGGCATGTGCACTCACTGGAGAGAGACAGATAGAGGGAAAGTGAGAAAGCATCCCCATGGGGGATAGTCATACCATGGTCTACACACATGTACATCTGCCTGGTGAGTTTTGCAAGCCGCTGTGTCAAACTGTACAGTCAGCCATGTGGGATCTAGTCTCCTTTACCACCACATTACCCGCTGACTTCATATATATAGTATATCCTTTTTTAATGGAAATTATTTAACATTTGTACATCAAAATACCAATTTTGCATACTGTTCCTCTGGAGATTTTTATTTCTTTTTATATCTCTGGTCATGTTTTCTTTTATAGATTTTATATTCTGCCTTATACAAATATAATTTAGATTTCTGATTTTCAACTTCTCTTTTCCTTTTTTGTAATGGAGTACAAAATTCCTTGGTAGATCCTAGTTTAGCATATAAGATATCCTAAAAACTATATTGAAAATATAAATCTCATTTGTTATTTCGGCTTTGTGTTTATTTTTCCTGCTTGTTTTTAATAATCTACTGAAATATCTAATTTTTGACTTAAAATGTGGCAGTAGTATATAGTGGCAGATTCTACTTACACCAGTTTCTGTTTTAGGAAACTTTTATTCAGAATTCCTTTACTAAGAAGGCAGCCAAAACTCATATTTATCTCCAGCAATAACCCCATCAGTCAGATTCTATGTGACTGTGGAAGTAAGACGTGCTATAGACAGTACTTCTATACTTTTAAAGTACAGTGACTTGACATAGAGTGGACAAATCACTGCATCCTTCGTGTCTTACAACTTTGTATTTCCCCAGGCTTCTCAGTTGAATAGAAATATGATACAATAAACCCACGGTATTATATCTTTTTCCTTTAGATGGACACTTTTGTAAATCCACTTCGAAATTCTATGAGGAATGTTTCAAATGCAGTTAAATCTCTTCCTGATAGCTTGGCAGAGGGAATGACTAAGATGTCAGACAACATGGGCAAAATGTCAGAAAGATTAGGTCAAGACATAAAGCAATCATTATTCAAGGTAAGAAGACATTTTCAGTAATATCTAAAGCAAACTGTTTTTAATTCAGCTTTAAGATATGTTGAACTCTTGCCTAGATTTACCTTATTTTCAGTTCAAAGTCCTGTAGACACATAGTCTCATGAAGAATGCAATCTAAAAAGAATAAATTCTTACCAGAAATGGATACTGCAAAATCAAGTCACTTTTCAGTCTCTGCTATGTTGGAGTTTTAAAGTTCATTTAAAGAAATTATTTAAAATTTAGTAAAGTTAACATTCTTTGTACTTCTTATTCCATTATTCAATTTTTTAAATTCTTATAATGGCATTATATCCAAGCAAACATGTAAGTGTTTTTGGGCAAATGAGTTATACTAGTGAAACATCAAGTCTGATTTCTCCTGACTGACATGATGGAGCGGGAGGAAATTCCTGATTCACTGATGAAGGGGAGGAAAAGCCTTTTACCACTGTCAGTGTGAGGCCATGCATTTCTGTCTTTGTGCTTCCAAGTGGCATAGAAGAGTTTCCCAGGAACCATTTTTATTACATTAGCAGATAAAGGTACTGGACCTAGTAGTTTGTTGAATTCCTTATTTATATTAAAAAATTTTTTGACATAGTTTTTAAGGTTGTAATTCAAGTTATAAAATGTCTAGCTGTTATAACTTTCTACTTGTTAGATCATCTGAGAATGAATTGAAAAAACATATATTAACATAGATTTCTTTAATGTAAGAGACAACTCCTAAAGTAGTCTGTGGAAATGATAATTTTCTATTCATTCTCATACTTTCTCTGATCTTTCATCTTTATTTCTGTGTGGATCTACACTAACACGAAATGAGGACTATCCAGTACCACATCTGCTGCTAACTACTCATGGGACTTCCTTGTGGAAGTCACTAAACTTTTCCAGGCTTCTTTGTCCTCACCAATAACAGGAAGGGATTGAAACAGGTGATTTTGATGATTCTTTGGCTATCATTGGTCTTTTCATTTGTTCTGTTTAACTTATGTAACAATTACTTAATTCCTTTAACCTATTAAAATACTGTCAAGAGCTCTTGATGGTAAAGAAGAAAGATTGGAGTTCTGTTCTCTGGCTATATGACTATTTAGCCTTGAAGTCTTTTAACCTGTCTTAGCTTTCAGTTCTCCACAGAAGTATGGGAGTTTGACTAAGTTCTTTCAGTTCAAAAGCCAGTCTTTTTTTAAGGAAACCTTTTGATAATAATCATCCTTTTATATTTTGTTGCAAGTTTTAGATTGCTAGACTTTGCTGCTTAAATACTATTCTACAAATCAAATCAAATGTTAGTACTTACTTTGGTTTGTCATTGTGCTGTATTCATTCACTATTTACTTGAGCGAATTTACTTTTTTAAAAAAACATTAGGTGCCTCCTTTAATTCCGAAGACTGATTCAGATCCTGAACATTGTCGAGTCTCAGCTCAACTTGACGATAATGTGAGTTAATTTTATTCTTGTTAGTATTTAGTTGTAATTCAGCTCATACGTGGAAGATCTTTTTAATAAATTATATATGTATATGTATTTTTAAAGCATTTATTATTATTATTATTATTATTGTTTTTAATATGCTGTAAGACACGTATGCTCACCAGAGAG
Organism: Tupaia belangeri chinensis; assembly: GCF_000334495.1. Classification (NCBI taxonomy): domain Eukaryota; kingdom Metazoa; phylum Chordata; class Mammalia; order Scandentia; family Tupaiidae; genus Tupaia; species Tupaia belangeri. The sequence goes on along the minus strand of NW_006203325.1, from coordinate 684,913 downwards.
AAAGAGAGAAAGCAAACCACCAGTTCTGGGACTCGAACTGTAGTTGGCCATGTGGCAGTCTAGCACCTTAACCACCACACCATCTACTGGCCCTGTGTATGTATTATAAATGTGTACATACAATGTGATGCGTGATGAAGTGTTACAAACTAAACATGCCTTCAGGTCAATACTCTGCTAAAAAATAGAATATTCTGAGTACCCGAGTACTCCAGAAAGTGCCTCAGTCTCTCTTTCTCCTCTCATGACTCTCTCCCTTAAGAAAGATAATCACTATCCTAACTTCTGCTTGCCTTTTTACTTTATATAAATGTAAATGCAAGGTTTGTACTTTATGTCTGCATTTTTATCATTGTTGTAGGGCAGGTATATAGAAACAGAAGCAGAGAAGGGGAAAGGAGAATGCAGCCCTCCTACTCCCAAGGGAAATGGTCATGCTGCAATCCCTTTTCCACCTCTCCCTCCTTTTGGTATTTTTGGCATGCAGGCATGTACACATGGCCTGTTTCTTAAGCTGCCAGATTTGGAACTTGAACTGCATGGTTGGCCATGTAGGATCTCGCTGCCCTAGTCTGAGTTTTGTTTTGTTTTGTTTTGCTCAGGGTTAAGATATTCTTCCATGTTGATTAGGTGTGATTGTGATTTCTACACTCTTATGATTTTAGAATATTCTATTTTATAAATATAGCATAATTTACTCATTATATCAGTATTTTGAATAGCACTCCTATGAACATTCTAGTCTTGTGATTAGAATGATAAGTAACATGTTTTTGTTAACTCTCTACCTAAGAGTGGAATTTCTGTTTCAAAGGGGATACATAAGTTCAGTTTAATACATACTGCTAAACTAGTTTTCCAAACTGATAACTCACTTTCCAAACTGTTCATAATGCTTCGAAGTGCCACCAGCAGTATCCCCATGTTCTGCCAATACTTAGTATTTTATGTCTTTTTATTTTTGGAGAGATTTTTTCGCTATAGGGCGCGTGCGCTCACCAGACAGACAGAGAGTAACATAGAGACAGAAGGGAGAAATCACCCCCCAGGGGGGATGGCCACGCCGCAGTCCCTTCTCCTCCATTCTCCTCTCGGGATCCTGGGCACGCATGCACGCACACGCACCCGGCATGAGTTTTAAGCCACCAGGTCCGGGACGCGAACCGCGGTCGACTACGTGGGAGTCCAGCGGCATAGCCATTACGCTAACTGCTGGTTCCCAGTATTTTATGTCTTTTTAATTTTAGCTATTCTGGTGGTTGTATTTCAGGTGGATTCACATTTTTCTGATGAGTGTGTTGAAATATTGAAATGTGGAACACTTTTTCATATGTTTTTTGGATACTTGGGTGTCCTTTCTTACATGTTTATCTAAATCTTTTGCCTATTTTCCTTTTGGGTTGGCCGTCTTGTGTTTTGATTAGTAGGACTGCTTTATATAATCTGAATATAAATTCTTTATCAGATATATGAGGAATCTTCAAAAAGCTTATGGGAATTGTGCATTATGAAAATGAGTATGCACAGATTTCAAATTTGAGGATACCAAAATAAACTCATACTTCATTCACAAACATTTTGAATTCCCCTCACATGTATTACAGATATTTTGTACTCTCTGGGTCCCTTTCATGTACTGTGTATATACTCTGTGCCTACTGTAAGATCACAAAATGATACTCTTATCATTTTTTAAAAGCCTATTTTTGTTTTACCGTCCTGTCATTTACATTTTGTAGTTCATCTAGAATTGATTGTTTTCTTTATTTTTTAAGAGTTTTTTAAAAAAGAATTATTTATTTAACTTTCTTTATTCATTCATTTATTTTAATTTGACCAGAAAGAGACAGAGAGGGAAAGCAAGAAAGCAAGCCACCAGGTCTGGGACTTGAACCATGGTCAGCCATGTGGGAATATCCAGCACCTTAACCAACACACCACCTGCTGACCCCAAGAGAGATTTTTGCTACAAGCCATGTGCAGTCTCCAGAAAGACAAAAGCAAGAAATCGCCCCCTGGGGTGGGGGGTGGCCACACTTTATCCCTTCTCCATGTTCCTCTAGGGATCTTGGGGCATGCATGCACATGTGCCCAGTGTATTTTGAGCCACTGGGTCCAGAACTTGAACCATGGTCAACTACATGGGAGTCCAGCAACATAACCATTACACTATCTTCTGGTTCCTGGAATTAATTTTCTATGTGGAATGAGGATAGGAGCCCAGTTGACCCAGTCACCATTTACTGAAAAGGTCGTCTTTCCCTCACTATTTTGTTTCTCCCTATCACACAATTCAGGTTAGGTATGTTTGAATCATTTATTGGGCTTTGTATCCTATTCTGTATGAATCTGCTTGATAAGAGAATAGAGCATATTTATTCTGTTTCAGTAATGAAACAGTTATTCCTCTCACCTGTGGTATAGTTTCATCTGTAAGCTTTAAATTCCTGAAATGGGAGATGGACTAGGAAAATTTTTACAGTGATGGTGAAAAAAATGTGTAACTTGGGACCAGCAGTTAGCATAATGGCTATGTCGCTGGACTCCCACATAGTTGACTGCGGTTCGAGTCCCGGACCTGGTGGCTTAAACTCACGCTGGGCGCGTGTGCATGCGTGCCCGAGATCCCGATAGGAGAATGGAGGAGAAGGGATTGCGGGGTGGCCATCCCCCTGGGGGGTGCTTTCTCGCTTTCTGTCTCTCTGTCTCTCTCTGTCTGGCGAGTGCACGTGCCCTATAGCAAAAAAAAAAAACTCTCCAAAAAAAGAAAAAAAATGTGTAACTCATGCTTTTACTCAATATTTAAATTACAGTGTGATGAGAAGATAATTGGAGAGAATACTTAGTCATGAAAGAATTATAAAGTTACTGGCAAATATATAGTCCTAAGTCTGTATCTGTTTTTTACCTTACACATGTTTTTCACATCAAAGTATTCCAGTTGTCTTTATTTCCTCTTTACCACATAAATTAAGTACTCCCACAGTAAAGATGTACTAAGTTTTAGTTGTTAAAAGCTAAAAGGTGGGCTGGCAGGTAGCATGATGGTTAAGACGCTGGACTTCCACATGGCTGACCATAATTGGAGTCCAAACCTGGTGGGCTGAAAAATCATGCTGGGTGCATGTATGTGCATGCCCAAGATCCCAGGAGGAGAATAGAGGAAAAGGGATTGTGGTGTGGCCATCCCCCTGAGGAGTGGTGATCTCTCACTCCCTTTCACTGTCTGTGTCTGTCTCTCTCCAGCGAGCACATGAGCCCTATGGCAAAAACCTCTAAAAAACAAAGGCTAAAGGAAAATCCTGGTAATTTAACGAAATATATTATACCTGTTATAATGTTTAGTTATCTGTGGTACTGAATTGTTTTTTCCTGAAAATAACCTAAATACATACTGTTTACTAACCAAGCAAAACACATTCTGTGTAGATTGTGTTTTGTTCTATATACAGAGGGATATTGAGTATATTTTCTTTTTATGGAAAGCGTGTACCAGAAATAGACAAAGGATATAGATTTACTTTATCTAACTAGTACAACCACATCTAAAAGTAAGAGAGGCAAATCATCTTTTTCCAAGACCATTATGAATCCACTTTGAGAAATTTTCTTAAATTACAGCCTTTGAATTTACTCATTATTAGGATTGTTAAGTTCTATATTTTGTCAAAATGACTACTAGAAACCATTTTTCAAAATTAGAATGAAAGAAGTTTATGAAGGCTATAATGTAACTTGTTCTGTGACTTGTGAATTAGTACCAACATTTTATAGAAGCAGTAAAATCAGCAATTTGTAGTAGATAGCTAACTCCAGTTAGCTTACTCTTGTTTATTCTCCTCCTTGTCAGGTGGATGACAATATTCCACTAAGGGTAATGCTCCTGCTTATGGATGAAGTGTTCGACTTAAAAGAGAGAAATCAGTGGTTGCGAAGGAATATCAAAAACCTACTCCAACAGCTTATTAGAGCTACATATGGTGATACGATTAATAGGTACCACTCTCCTTTCCTCCTCACCCTGTTGCCCCTTTAAGAGTCTGATCTTATTTAGCTTTTAAACTTTTACTTCTAGAAGTAGATTGTTTAACCTTTGTAGGAGAATTTCCATCTTTGGGCTTTTAAGAATATCATTAAAGTAGTCTATTGCTCTCAAAGATAGTTTCTATCCAAATTAAGCTGCTTGTTCTTTGAAAATCAGGGTTCTATTATTCATCTCGTAAAGTCTTAAGCTTACTCATTACATGTCTTTACTTGCAGAAAAATAGTTGACCATGTTGATTGGATGACCTCACCTGAACAAGTAGCCGATTCAGTGAAACGTTTCAGGTATATCTTAAGACACAGTCACTTCTCTCAGGTAGTACAGAGTTTAGCATTGTTACCAGTTATTAACTTTTATTGCTTTTGTTTCCTTACTGGCATTAAGTTGGTTTCAGTCACCACTGATGAACAAAAAGACTTGTAAGAATTATAATTAGCATTTGTCCTATTTGTTCTTTAAAATCAGAATAGGAAAAGTATGAGAGAAAACTCTTTAGATGATAGGCTACATTTTATCACAGTGGAGTGTCTGTAAGATAATTGGAAACAGTAGTGTAAAAACAGGATGGCTGTATAATCAAGTACCTAGATTGAGGGGTTAGTTTTCCTCTGTCATACTTGCTGAACTTGATTGTTTTCAAAGAGTTATTTAATTTTATTCATTATTATTGTTTTTAAATTTGCTGTAGGGTATATGTGCTCACCAGAGAGACAGTAAGCAAAAAAGTGAGAAAGCAAGCCACCAGGTCTAGGACTCAAACTATGGTCGGCCATATGATAGTCTAGTATCTTAACCACCATGCCACCTGCTGGCCCCATGTTTTGCTTTCTTTTTTTTTTTTTTCCAGAGACGTTTTCGCTGTAGGACATGTGTGCTCACCAGAGAGATAGAAAGCAAGAAATTACCCCCCAAAAGGATGGCCACACTGCAATCCCTTCTCCTCCTTTCTCATCTCGGGATCTTGGGCATGCACACACACGTGCCCGGCATTCATTTAAGCCACCAGACCTGGGACTTGAACCATGGTCGACTGTATGGGAGTCCAATGACATAGCCATTACACTAACTGCTGGTCCCCCCTTTCTTTATTAAAAAAACAAAAAACAAAAAAAACCCACTTTTGTCATAGGGAACATGCACTTGCTGGAGAGAAGACAGACTAAAGCAGTTTTTCCACACTATACCATGCTATTACCAAACATTGGACCACCTGCCCTAGCATGTTTATTTTGTTTCAGGGTATGTGATTTATGTTCTTCTGTAGTGTGAGTCTTATCCTTGACTATACATTAGGATAACCTAGAGAGCTTTTAAAAAATGTTCCTGCCTGGATCCCATCTCTGCATAGTCGTACTTAATCAGCCAGGTGGATATCATGATTTTTTTTAAGCTCCCAGGTGTTTCTAATGTGTGAAGTTAAGTACAACTACTCTGGGTGGGCCTGCAGCATAATATTAAAGAGAGCCAGATCCCACATGGTTGACTGAGGTTAGAATCCCTGCCTCAAGGTGTAAAAATATGTCAGGTGCATGTGAATGCATGCCCATAATCCCAACAGGATGAAGAAATGAAGAAGGAATTTCAGCATGACCACACCTCATTAGAGGATGCTTTCTCCCTCTTCCTCCCTCTCTGTTTCTCTCTAGTGAGCACATGTGCCCTCTAGCAACTCAAAACCAAACCAAAACACTCTTCTGGAAAGTCTTGTCTTTCTCAGACCAAAATTCCCTGTGCAGATTTTAGTTATTTTGCTCAAGTCTTGCCTTGGCCAAAGAATTAGGGAGCAGGGTTCTCAAGCACATGGTGGAAGTCAGAGAATGGATGTGAAAGGATCATTGGAATCAGTCCAGCCGTGAAGTGTGGGCATGGAATTTAGTCTCATGTTGATTTCATTAAAAGTGGAGTGGAACCGTGTAACTGAAGGAGAGTAGCTATCAAACTAAGGTTCCCTAATTCAGGATATCACAGGCTGTACTTGGTTGAGATATTTAATCAGCAGTTGCTCCCTTTGAGTTTAAATGAATGTGATACAATTGTCTGTATATTCCATTTTATTGTATTAGTGTTAATGAACATTCTGGGTCACAATGCATGTGGTATTTTTCTTGTTTAAATCCTTTGCACTTAAAATTGAATCCTGTACTTAGTGTTTGCTGAATAAAATTTCAAAAGCCTTTCCTGTATTTACATTGTGTTTTCTATAGAAATTTGGAATATCTATATCAACTTGTATCATTAGAACATAAAAATGTTTACAAAATGTATCTTATCTTCTTAAATAGAGATGCTTTTTGGCCAAATGGCATTTTGGCAGAGAGTGTCCCGTGCAGAGATAAAGCTATTCGAATGAGAACAAGAGTTGCAGGAAAAACTAAATTACTTGCAATTATGCCAGGTGAGTGAGCATGTTTGGTTAAAATAATAATAATAATCTTATTAATTTGTAGTTCTTCTGAATTTTTGGCATTGATCATACTAGATCAACTAGCTGTATTTTGATTCTAGTAACTACCATTTGATAGCTTACCGTTTACAAGGTACTGTCCAAGGCGTTTCTCATATATTCTTTTCTCTTTTTTTTTGGAGAGGTTTTTGCTGTAGGGCGCATGTGCTTGCCAGACAGAAAGCAAGAAATCATCCCCCAGGGGGGATGGCCACACCGCAATCCCATTTCCTCCATTCTCCTCTCGGGATCTTGGGCACGCACGCACACACACCCCCGGCGTGAGTTTTAAGCCACTGGGTCCAGGACACAAACTGCGGTCGACTACATGGGAGTCCAGCGACATGAATATCTATATCAACTTGTATCATTAGAACATAAAAATGTTTACAAAATGTATCTTATCTTCTTAAATAGAGATGCTTTTTGGCCAAATGGCATTTTGGCAGAGAGTGTCCCGTGCAGAGATAAAGCTATTCGAATGAGAACAAGAGTTGCAGGAAAAACTAAATTACTTGCAATTATGCCAGGTGAGTGAGCATGTTTGGTTAAAATAATAATAATAATCTTATTAATTTGTAGTTCTTCTGAATTTTTGGCATTGATCATACTAGATCAACTAGCTGTATTTTGATTCTAGTAACTACCATTTGATAGCTTACCGTTTACAAGGTACTGTCCAAGGCGTTTCTCATATATTCTTTTCTCTTTTTTTTTGGAGAGGTTTTTGCTGTAGGGCGCATGTGCTTGCCAGACAGAAAGCAAGAAATCATCCCCCAGGGGGGATGGCCACACCGCAATCCCATTTCCTCCATTCTCCTCTCGGGATCTTGGGCACGCACGCACACACACCCCCGGCGTGAGTTTTAAGCCACTGGGTCCAGGACACAAACTGCGGTCGACTACATGGGAGTCCAGCGACATAGCCATTACACTAACTGCTGGTCCCTCATATATTCTTAACTAATTGCCACAAAAGGTGAAGCTAACTAGGCACTATTACAATCACAGTTTACATGTGAAGAAACAGGAGCTCGAAGTGATTTAAGTAACTTGCATAAGGTTTATAGCTGGTAAGTGACAGTTGGCATTTTGACTCAGCTTTGCGTTCCTTGAAAGCTTTTTCTTTTAACCACTTTGCTCTGCTGCCTTGAAACCCAGAGTTGTTAAATAAATAATGTGATAGATGAGCAAATAAAATAATATGAAGTATGCATTTTTAAGGAATAATATTTGTTCTCCTTAGAAAGTATATATTTGTTGCTCTTATGGAAGAAACTGCTTTATTGTTAATCTTTATTAATTAAAATTAACCTCAAAGACAGTATATGTTGTGGCATTTCATAGTTTGAGTTACATTTTTCAGGTGAATTATCTCACTTAAATTTACTATGTCTTGTTTATATAATATCAAAACTGGTTTTGTGGTGGGGTGGTGGTGGTTTTGATTGTTCTTTGTTTATGAATATCTTTGAAATACCTTGATATCCTTTTTTGCATTTTAATTATGGATGTATAGAATGGAAAAGACATGTATAAGTTCTTTAATATCAAGAATACCTATTTCTTATGATTTTTTTATCATTAAAACTTTAATTTTTATCATAAAACTATAATGATCAGCTTTCTCTTTCAGTTAAACTAGAAATTTGCTGTGTGATTGTTAATTCTGCTGTATGTACTATTGGATTTGGTGGGGGGAAAACAAATTATAAAAATAACATTTTAGAAAAATTAGAAACAAGAACTTAAGATATTATTTAATATACTATTCCAGTAAACCAAATTGTGCTGTAGGCTGATTCAGGTATGCTCATGGAAAAATCTTCATTCATTTATTCACAAAGTATTTTTGAAGTACATTATGTACTAGACACATTTCTTTGCCCTTATCTTTACTTTCTTGGAGCTTGCCTTCTATTACACAGAAAACAAAACTAATAACTAAAACATAATTTATTAGATAGTGGTAAGTACTGTGGAGAAAAACAATGCAGGAAAAGGAAATAGGCAGTGTCAGGTGAATTGCATTTTTAGATAGGGTAACCAGGGAGGTCTTCATTGAAAAGATAGCACTGGAATGAAGATCTGGAGGCAGTGAGGGCAGGCATAGAGGTACATGATTAAAATATACATAGAAATTTCACAACATACTTGCTTTCAGTTACTTTGTACCCCTGGTAGGAAGCAGACCTTTTGAAGTTTCATGTTTCTTTCTAGAGCAGCAGCAAAATAATATTTCTGCTGAATGACTAAGACTACTCATACATATTGGTTCCATACTCAAGAGTCTCTAGTAACTTTGTGTTGTATATGGGTAAACTACAGATTTGCTCACCTTCACAGTCACTACACCAGCAGTCTCCATTACTTTCCCTTAAAGGAGTCCTAAAATTCAGCCAAATTGTACTTCCCCCATTTCTTGAACATGCTTTTTTGCCATTTACTGCTCATTTGTTCATTAATGTTCTTTCTACCAGGGCTAATTCATCATCTCTTTGCACTTATGAAAATCCTACCCAGGTAGCAGAGTCTCCTTTCATTGTCACTTCCTCGAATGGAATCCTTCCTTATTATTTCATCTGGAATTCCCACTGTGAACATTTTTATACTTTTAGTGCTTTTATGGCACTGCCATATTGCCTTAAATTTTTTTAGATCATAGACCAGGCTAAAAACTTTTTTTTGCTGGTCTAATAAAGCTTTATTCTTGGCCATGGATTAGTTTATTTTCTTATAGCATTTCTTACTGTTTGTCAGACATAATAAGAATACTTTCTCTGTTTTTTTTATTTTGGGGGGGGGAGATCTTCACTGTAGGGCGCGTGCGCTCGCCAGACAGACAGAGAGAGACATAGAGACAGAAAGCGAGAAATCACCCACCAGGGGGGATGGTCACGCCGCAATCCCTTCTCCTCCATTCTCCTCTCGGGATCTTGGGCACGCACGCACATGCGCCCGGCGTGAGTTTTAAGCCACCGGGTCCAGGACACGAACCGCGGTCAGCTACGTGGGAGTCCAGCGACATAGCCATTACGCCAACTGCTGGTTCCCTACTTTCTCTGTTTTTGAGTTTACAGATCACTTTTCACATTATCTCATTAAAGCCTTATAAATTTTTACAGCAGAAAGGATGTTGGTTATTGTAAGTGTCCATTTAATAGATGGAGAAGCAGAGTCAGGATGGATAGATATTATATGGGTCTTAAGAGGCAGGTTTGCAGTATAATTTCAGATAATCTGAGTCTGGATCCTACCACTTTGACTTGTGTCATTTCCCAGTGTCTTTTGCTAAGTGGATGGGTAGATGCCTGCATATAGATATGTGTAAAATTTTAACTCTCAGTTATAATGCATAGCTAAAATGCATTAAATGAGTACTTCCTACTACCTTGCTGTGGATTTTACTTTACGCCTGTGTTTCCTATATTTGAGAAATGAATTAATGTGTATTTTTCTCTTCTTCATTTAGATGAGCTGAAGCACATTATTGGGGCTGAGACAACACGGAAAGGTATTCTTCGTGTTTTTGAAATGTTTCAGCACAACCAGTTAAATAGGAGAATAGTTTATGTCTTCTTGGAAGGCTTTTTAGAAACCCTGTTTCCACAGTACAAATTCCGTGAACTTTTCAACAAACTGCATTCACGTTCAAAGCAGATGCAGAAATATAAACAGAAACTTCAAACTACTCAAGCGCCTTCTTTGCAGAAAAGGTGACACTCCAATCTATGAAGCTGGTATTCATTTTGTCCAGGACTAATGGTATGGACAGATCTTCTGGGGCTTAACTCATATACTGTTGTGTCTGCACCAGTCTTTTAGTGTCCCAAAATAGATTATTAATACATGCATAAAACTGTGGTTCTTCTCATCCTCATCTATAATCCAGCCACTACCAAGAGAGATTTCCATGTCTTAAATGATTTGGTGCATATTTTGCAACATTGAGAAGATCCTGCCCCCATCTCAAGAAAGAATGGCATTGGTCTCTTCTGTTTGAAACTAATCAGCGTTCTCCAGCAATGACATAAAGTGCCAGAGTGTATATATGATAGCTAAGGAAAGCACAAACCAGTGGTTCCCAGATAAATTGGCTATTTGTTTAAAAGTTGGAGACTGTGCAATGTATGATTTGGAGAGATTTGTTTTGCATAATGATAGAGTAGGTCTGTGTCAGCATTTTGATATAGTATTAGCCAGGTGACTAATCTTTGGAACATCTATTCAGATCTGGGGACAGTGATAGTGACAGAATGCCCTTAAAGTATGAAATTATCTTATCTACATTTTTGTGACATAAAACCAAGTATAAAATAAAACCAATCAAAAGCAGAATTTGATTGGATTTGTTATTCACTGGTATAAAGCAAATTTTAATTCATTCTTATGTGCTTTAAGGGCTGTATCTCGCTCTTATGGCACTCAATTTTTTCTTTTGGCATTCTGTATGCACAAAACATGTGGTGGCTCTCATTTAAGTTTCAAAATTGTTAGTTTCATCTTTAACAAATTACTGATTATACAGGAGGGGGTATAATTTGTTGGGAGAACTGCCAAATATTCTGCCCTTCCAAAACTACAGAAATTAAAACAACAGTACTCTATTGAAAGTTATCATATGATTATTTTAAATTGTGTGATATAGACATGCCTTAGGTAACTGCAAAAAAAATTTTAGCGAATCAGAGGATTAATGAGCTTATTAGTCATATGTAAACATACAAATTCCTAATTCTATTACAGTGTACATACATATAAAATAAATAATGAAAACAGAACTATAATATTTTTAAAATATGCTTTTATTTATATTTTGCATAATATAAAATTCTAATAAATAAAGCTAGTAGGCAAAACCCCTCAGTGTATACTTTTAAGTCCCTAAAATAATTTTATACCAGCCAAACAAAATACCTTTTCCAGTTTTGGAGCCTCTGCATTTCCTATAGTTTTCTCATTCACCATTTGTCCATTTTGGAAGTCATATCCCTTGTATGCAGGATTATCTGCATAGTTTTAAATACTTTCATTGACTAAAGGTTTGAGTGTGTCAGTTTTTTGTTTGTTCATTTAAAAAATATTTAACACTAAAACCTTAAAATAGTGAAGCTACTTATCAGACCACTGAGCCAAGAGATCCTGGTATTAACGTCTGGGTGCTTAAGATAAAGGGACAGAGTATTGGTATCCCAGTTATTTGGGAGCTTTAAGATTGGAACAAGATATCACTGTTTTGTTTTCACTTAGATCCTACTTAAAAAGTGAGGCCTATTAACAGAATAAAGCCTTCCTTTAAATTAAGCTTTATAATAATAATAATCATATTTATTAATAATGCTGTTGTGCATACTTTAGTATGCATATATTCAGCATGTGTTGCATGTCTTCAGAATTACATAAATGAAATCCCATTCGTTGCAACTTGCAAGTGAGAAAAGATCTTTAGCGGCTCTGATGGAAGAAATAGTATTTCTTCTCAGTGTGTCTCCCTGTCCCGGTCCCTCCCTGCACCCCAGGCTTTAAAAGTGAAGATGTGTGAAACATGTCTGTAGGAAGCATCAGCATGGCCATAAGTGCAATGATTTTCATATATACCCTTGCCCATTTCAAGTATATTTTTGACATGAATAAATCTAAGAGTATACAGAGAAATTCATGTAAGAGCCTAGTGTATACATGTGGAAAGCATTTCTATTATAATGTGAGGAACACTGGCTATCAACCAGGGAAAGAAAGTTTATGTAAGAGTACAAATTTTCATAAGAAAGCCCTGCAAGATAACTGCAATCATACCAAAAACTATTTGAGTAAATGGGTTTTTAAAGTAATTTTTGTTTAAAAGAGTTTATATTTCAAAAGCAGAAATGTCAAATGGTAGGTAGTCTGTGTAAATGGTGGTGCATCTTCTCCATGCACATCTGTGTTTTACATCAGAGAGAGCCGTGGTCATGCTAAAATTAGATACTTTTTGAATGACTTGGTCAAGCTGTGTGTAAAATATTTAACCCATAAGTCAAGTACAGTGTACTACGTTTAATAAAGTTATTACACTTAATGCATTTATTGCATATATGAATATATACATGAAGAGGCTTTATGTCTTCTGATATTTGATTTTTGAATGTGTTTTTAAGTCAGTGGTGCCTTTAGGCAAGAACTTTCAAGTTGAATCATTCTTTCTTTGGTTTTCTGATTTTTCAGGTAACATGTAAACTATCTAGAAACCATCATAGCTTATTCACCTAAAAAAGTGATTGTATGATTTAAATATAGCACTTAGATGGGCATTTCCTATGATTAGGGTATTTTGAATAGTTGCTGAAAACAATTGTGCCATTGACCAATGGATGCACTTGGTTAGCCTTAATTTTTTTTAAGAAAAAAAACATTAAAAACTTTCTTGAATATTTCAGTTTGCTTATTTTAAGTTTGTGCTGCTGGTGTTTGGAAAAAATCAGTTAAGTGCTACCAGAAAGTGTACCAATTTTTTAAAAATTAAGAACAATATAAATTTCACAATCCAAAATTTTAATTTTGTGCAATATTTTCATTTAATGCATGTGTATTTGAATAATTGTAAAATAAATGAATTTTTAATGTTTTGAGATGTAGTTTAAACTGTCTTCTTAACCCAACAACTTACATTCCGTTGTTGCTGCATCCTTTTATTTAAGGACTTGTTTTAAAAGTCTTTTTGTCACTACTTGTAAAATTCTTCTATTAATAGTAAATTTTGCTTATAGGAGCATGGCTCCTGTATTACAAGGGAAAAATATAAAGAGCACATTTTAGGATTTAATTGTTAAAAGATAATTTGTGCATATCATTGTACAGTAAGTGTCAACTGTGTGCCTAACTGTTCTATCAATATTTTCCTTCTTTAACAAAGAAGAAACAACCAGAATGTCAATTATTTTTATTGAACTAAAAAGGAGATTAAAATTTTTATTTGGTTTGCGTATGTTCTGTCCATTAGAAAATACTAATAAAGTATTAACAAACATTTTTGTTGAGTTTATTTAATATTGATGAATTTTTGTTACTTTTTAAAAAATGCTTGCCCAATGGTCTTTTTTTTTTTTTTTTCCTGTGTATATTTTCTTTTCATTGTAGAAGTCAAGCACTTTAACTTCCAGGTTGATAGATGAGCTGTTGAGTGATTACTGACTTAAACTAACTGAACTTTAATTTTTTCTGAGACAGATAATTTACTACTACAGTATCAAAAGAATTTATACTTTTCTATTATATAGAATTACAAAGTAATTTTTCCACAGACAGAGCTATACCTAGTAGTCTACTAATTTCTATTTCATCTCATTTTTAATTCATACTTTGGCTAATATTTTAGACATTTTTGGTTTTAAAAGATTCAGTACTCACCTATATAGATATGACTGGTTGGTCGTAATATTTGGTCTTCATGGAACTATATCCACAGACTTCTCAGATACCGGATGATGTGAATAACCCCTACCCTACCAGAAGCTGGCGTATTATTTCATAAAATACATACTATAAAATAGTGATTCCTTTAAGATGTTCCTGGATGAAAAGTTTTATGCTTTCATATAACTTATGCAAAGCTATCTATATACTGTGCAGAATTCCAAAATACTTCTTCACAATGATTATGTCTAAGTAGTTATGAGTTCTGTGAAAAATGTTTCACTTTGTTCTTTGTTTACCTAATTTCCCAACTTATTTAATCACAGAATTTTTTGATCATAAACAGGATGAGAGTCATGTTCCCAAGAAATATAGTTAAGAAAATTTTTAGTAGGGGAGTAGAAAAAAGAATGAAGCATCTTCATTAAGGGAATGTAATCTGAACATAAAAACCAATGGACAGTAGGTATAGGACAGAAAGTTGTTTTTTTTTTTTACTGTATTAAAATACTGAGTTTATTTCACGTGTCTATTTTTGTCTCCCCACCATTTTCTTGTCTGACCACCACTACTACTGTGTCCTATCATAACATTCCATACATACTTAAAACCAAGGATGGAGTTCCATCTTTAAAAACTAAACAGGCATTTTGGACAACACATTCTTGGCAATAGAACCTGGACATCATTTATCAAACACGGTAGGGCAAGTTCTCACTCTGCAATTATAAAAAGGACAGCCAGATATCAACTGTTACAGAAATGAAATAAGACGGAAAATTTTAACAAACTGTTTAAACTATTTTCTTAAAGAGACTTCCTCCACTGCCAAAGATCTTGAATAGCCTCCTGATCAGTCATCCGGAAGCAATTCTTGACATAATTGATAAACTTGGCTTCCACTTTGGAAAGAGAACCACCTTTTTCTATACTTGCTTGCATTTTTGCTTTAATGTCTTCTACAGAACTAGGTCCTTTTGGTGTTTTTGGTTTTTTAGGTGTTTTTTCCTGTTTTTTTTTTTTTTTTTTTTAATGATTCTTGACCTTTTGATCTTGGTGTTGTTGGTTTTGAGTTTTCTGTTCTGGTTTGATTTTTGAGCATTTTTGCCAGGAGTATCTCGTATAGATTTCTTCACTGGAGCTTTTTCTTCTGTTTCCTCATCTTCAAAATCATCATCATCATCATCTTCATTGTCATTATCTTCGTCAGCAGCATGTTTTACTATTTTCTGTGGAACCTTGCTTCCACCTCCAGGGGCAAATCGCTTTCCAGATATACTTAAGAGTTTCACGTCCTCTTCCTCTTCTTCTTCTGACTCTGCATCTTCCTCCACAGCTACTAGGTGCTGTCCACTAATATGCATAGGCCCTGAACCACACTTCAACCTTAAGACCACAGGTGGTGTTATTTCAAAGCCCCCGAGGGAAACCGTGGGCTGTACAGACATTTTCAGTGTTGCCAGTGTTACTTTAATTGGACTGCCTTCATAATTCATTGCCTCTGCTTCAACAATGTGCAATTTATCCTTTGCACCAGCCCCTAAACTAACCGTTCTTAAAAATAACTGGTGTTGGGACCAGCAGTTAGCGTAATGGCTATGTCGCTGGACTCCCACTTAGTCGACCGCGGTTCAAGTCCTGGACCCCGTGGCTTAAACTCACGCCGGGCGCGTGTGCGTGCGTGCCCAAGATCCCGAGAGGAGAATGGAGGAGAAGGGATTGCGGCGTGGCCATCCCCCCTGGGGGGTGATTTCCTGCTTTCTATCTCTCTGTCTCTCTCTGTCTGTCTGGTGAGCGCATGCGCCCTACAGCAAAAACCTCTCCAAAAAAAAAAAATAACAAAAAATAACTGGTGTTCATTTTCATCATTATCCACTTTAAAGTGATAATCTTTGTCGGCCTTTAGTTCACAACCGAAAAGATAGTTCTGGGGCCTCAGGGGGCTCATGTCCATGTCCATCGAATCTTCCATGGGATGGTGGCACGCACTTGGGTGAGCGAGAAGTCAGATGGAGGTAAACGGCTACCAGAAAGTATTTTTTTTAACCATTTCAATGGAAAGTTCAATATTTGGGAGAAAATACAAACTGGAATGTTAACAGTTGATTACATAGCAGATACTAAAGAGTTGAACTTGGGTTCCTAGTACCAGAATAATGAACTTGAGTAATAGTGTATTTTCATAAGGAGAAATCCACTGGCCAAGGATTTTGGTAATGTGATCAAAAGAACAGCAACTAGAATTTTTAAAAAAAAGCAAGAAATGGCATTTAGTTCAGTTTATAAATACATTTGTGCCAGGCATTGACCTGTATATTTATACAATGACAGCTGATATGTTTGATTTAGGAAAACTTGCAGCCACTGAGATTGAAAATTATACTTGATTAACTCATGTTTACCATTGCAATGTGTGAGAAATGTATTAAATGTGACATTTTCAGTTGGCAAGTAACTTTTACATAACATCAAGAGTGAAATGAGGGGCCAGCAGGTTGGCATGTTGGGTAAGTTGCTGGACTCCCACATGGGCAATCGCAGTTTGAGGCATGGACTTGGTGGCTTGCTTTCTCACTTTCCCTCTGTTTCTGTCTATGGTAAACACACATTCCCTATAAGCAAATTGAAATATAATAATGATAAAAATAAAACTTTTAAATTCTTAAAAAAAAAAAAAAGTGGGAGAAAACAATAAAATTATGTATTGGAAGTCCCCATGACTGCTTCCTGGTGATTCACTAGAAGGCTCAATATACAATTATACTCACAGTAAAATTTATTACAGCAAAAGGAAATGGAACAAGATACTAAGGAAAAGGTACATGGGACAACATCTGGGGAAAACCAGGCTTAAACTTCAAACAATTATTTCCCAATGGAATCATGTAGAAGCATTTAATTTCCCCAGCAAGGAGTTGTGACTTGTGAAATAGTCCCAACCAGGAGAGCTCATCCAAGACTTAGTACCTAGGTTTTTATAGGGTGCGGGTCATTTATGCACCCTATACTTAGTACATACCAAAATTTCTAACTCGGAAGAAAAGCATATGCATAGCTTAAGCTGTGTTATTTGTACAAATAGTTTAGGCTTACTGAGCTGCTTTTATCTCTTTGGAAATTGGTGTGAATGCTTTTAAAATTTAAGTTCTCAGACATTGAGAACAATGACCAGCCTTGTAAGTAGACCTTTCAAAGCCTGCTGTGTTAACTCTTCTGCACAATTATGTGACTTAATCCACATAAATAGTTAATATAAGGTCAGTATATGTTCTTAGTCTTGTGTTGAAGCTCCCTCCCCAACCCCTGTAGTGAAGACACGCCAGAGGGAATTTACATGGAGATCAAAAAGAAAAAAAGCTCAGGTGATAGGGGTGTTTCTTTTCTTTTTTTAATTTCAATTTCTTTTATACATTCAATCACATTATTTAGCTTGTAAAGTGAATATTCCAACATGTGTACATTTCTCACCAGTCCAGTTGACAATACTATAAAGTTATCTTCAACAGATAATAACCCATTTCCTTGTCCCATAAATGCCTTGCCCCTCTATTTCTCTCCTTAATGTCCTTCCTCAGACTCTGCTCCTTCACACCCTCTTCCCACACTGTATCTGGTATTCACAACCATTTACTCTGTTTCTATATCCTTTAGTCATTCAGTTTTGATCATAGAGTGTGGACACTCGGTATATATTAAGTGGAGATATACAGTGTCTCTCCATGGCCTGGCTTGCTTCTCTCAGCAGTAAATCTTTCATATTCATCTACTTTCTATCAAAAACCAAGGTCTTGCTTTGTATGGCTGAGTAGTATTCCATGGAGTATATATGCCATAGTTTTTCAATCCATTCATCTGTTCGTGTGCATTTGGGTTGGTTCCATGACTTAGCATTTGTGACTAGTGCCACAATAAACATCGATGAATTCTTCTGTCCTTTGGGTAGATACCAACGAGTGGGATTACTGGATCATATGATAGTTCTATTTGTAGATTTTTGAGGAATCTCCAAATTGTTTTCCACAGTGGCTGGACCAATTTCCATTCTCACCAGCAGTGTAAGAGAGTTCCCCTTGCACCACACAGCCCCCCACCAGCACTTACCATTTTTTGTTTTATTAATCTTAGTCATTCTGACTGGGGTTAGGTGGTGTCTCCTTGTAGTTTCGATCTGCATCTCCCTTACAATGAGGGATTCTGAGCATTTTTTCATATGCCTTTTGGCTATTCGTATGTCATCCTTAGAGAGTGGTTTTTTTCATTTTAATTTTTTTTAGTGGTTTTTGCTATAGGGTGCATGCGCTCGCCAGACAGACAGAGAGAGAGAAAGTGAGAAATCACCCCCCAGGATGGATGGCCACGCCATAATCCCTTCTCCATTCTCCTCTCAGGATCTTGTGCACGCACGCATATGCGCCCAGCGTGAGTTTAAGCCACCGAGTCCGGTACACAAACCACGGTAGACTATGTGGGAGTCCAACAACAGCCATTACGCTAACTGCTGGTCCCAAGAGACAGTGTTTTTTTTCAACTCATTTTCCCATCTTTTTAGGTTTTTTTGTTTTGTTTTGTTTTTAATTTTATTTTTTGGTTTTTTTGTTTTGTTTTGTTTTTAAGTTTATTTTTTATTTATTTATTGTTATTTCTTTTACGATAGGGTGCGTGCACTCACCAGAAAGACAAATAGAGACAGAGAGACGGTGAGAAATCACCCCCTGGGGGGATGACCACGCCGCAATCCCTTCTACATTCTCCTCAGGATCTTGGGCACACACGCACGCATGAGTTTAAGCCACTGGGTCCGGAACTTAAACCACGGTCGACTACATGGGAGTCCAGCAACATAGCCATTACACCAACTGCTGGTCCCACTCCCATCTTTTAATAGGGTTGGTGATCTTTTTTCGAGACAGCTGCTTTAGTTCCTTGTGTATTCTGATTATCATTCCCTTATCTCATGCATAATTTACAAAAAATATTTTCCCATTCTGTGGGCTGTTGTTTCACGCTAATTACTGTGTCTTTTGCCATGTAGAAACTTCTTAGTCTGATGTAATCCCACTTATCTATTTTTGGGGTTATTGACTGTGCTTTGGGGGTCTTATTTAAGAAGTCTTTTCCTAACTCAATGTCTCCCAGAGTTTTCCCAGTGTTTTCCAGCGGCAGTGATAGGGATATTTCTTGCAATCCAAGAAACTAGAGGAATAGGTTATTTCCCATAAAGATTGCCATAGCATACAATTTTTTAGCACTTAAAGATTCATAGTAAGGTAGGCACTATTTTATCTTCTCTAGGCCGGTTATGGGCAAACTAAGGTACAGAATGGTTCAGTCAAATGTCCAAAGTTTCACAGCTGGTAAGAAGTCAAGCCAAAATGTCAGTACAGGTTGTCTGGTTCTATCATCTGTGCCATCTATAACTACAACTTACATCTATAACTATTTCTGAACAATGGTGCTCTTGATATTTTCTGCTGCGTAATTCTGCTGTTCTATGTAGTAAGGAATTTTTAGCATCATCCCTTGGCTCCACCCATTTTCTAATTCTGGTAGCATTTTCCCCACCATTTATGACAAACAAAAATATCTGGACTTTGCCAAATTATGTCGAGTGGCAGGGGAAGGCCCCCCGTTGAAAACCATTGACCTACATATTTGTGGCAAAAACAAGTAAGGGAGTAAAGACTTCATCTCTAGATAGCTGAGTATCTCTTTCTCTTTAATAAAATACTAAACAGATTGGTGGTTGGCCCTGTAAGGAGATCATTAATGGAGTGCCTAACTCTTATAAGAGGAAATCAGAGGGCAGCAAAACCGATTAATTTACCTTGCCTTCATCTAAGTAGGCATCCCATAGTTGAGGAACGTGAGAACAGAAAGATTTTGCAGCCTATGATAAACAAGAAAAATAGGATTTTTCAAGATGTTTGAAGATGTGAGGTGAATGATTATTTGAAAAAGTTGCTCTTTTACTCCCTAAGCAGGCTATATTAACTCAATAGCATTGTCCAGGTGACTCACCTATTCAACTGACTGCCTGTGAAGTACATCTCATGGGCTCTATGCACCCAGGCATACTGCCTCCAGGGGTGAACCTCATTCAACTGTTTTCTGTAGTCCACCCCTCCACCCCACAGTTCTTTTTCTGGATCTTGGTTTGATTAGTGCACAGCTACTTCTTCATTAGTGGAAGCAACAGTGGAAAGCTGATTTTTGTGGTCTGAACTTCTGATTCTCTCTCAAGCAACCATTTGTGTGGTGAGGACTCTCAATATCTGCTAGCATTCCGGGCCAATAGCTTACTCTCACCTGTAGGACTAAGATGTTCATGTAGCCTACACTATCTATGTCTTAGCCCAGTGGCAGAGCCCTCTGTGTTGTTTGTCTTATTTGCACAGTACTATGAGCTTAAAAAATGTTTTTAAAGAAAAAGATTTCACACTTCCAAGAAAGAAAACCACTCCCTGCAATTCTTTGTGCCTTGACACCTCTCCTACAACAACTGGGTGAGTATTCTTTGATTTTTGATTCTCAGATGAAGTTGTGAAAGTGTGCTACTTTTCTGCATGTGTGTAAATGAGGGGGAGACCTTTTCTTCTGAAAGGAAACTAGTATTTTTAAATGTTTATATTTACAGTACTTATATCTATAACTGGCATTCACCTACTTTATTCTCTCTCAATTTCTGAAAATTAATTGGGCATAACAATTGGTTACTTGTATGCATTATCAGGATATTTAATTCAAAAACAGATTAGCCATCAAATAAGGAATGCATAAAGAGATCTTAGAAAAATTAAGATACATGTAATTTTAAAAGATATACCAAGACTTAAGAATTTTTCTTCATTTTGTTAGCATTTATTTCAATGAGTATGTTGATATAATGGAATGACTGCTGATTGAAGGAGGAAGACTACTTGAACCTTCATGGGAGCTTCATGTCTTCCTAAGAAACCTGAAGAATGTTGAATAGCCTGATTTTTCTTTTTTTTAAAAAAAAAGTTTTGAGACCAGCAGGTTGCCTAGATGTTGCGGTGCCAGACTCCCACATGGCTGACTGTAGTTTTAAGTTCTAGATCCAGTGGCTTGAAACTCAGGCCAGGCATGTGTACATGTAGGCACGAAGCCCTGAGAGGAGAATGGAGGAGAAGGGATTGTGATGTGGCCATCCCCACTGTGGGGTGATTTCTCTCTCTCTCTCCCTCTCTCTCTCTCTCTCAGTCCCTGGCAAGCACATGCACCTTATAGCAAAAATCTCTCTTAAAAAAATAAAAAACAAACCATTTAGGGCTGGCAGGTTGTGTGGTGGTGGAGGAGGCTGGATCCTACCTATAGTTGTGAGTCCTAGATCTGTTGGCTTGAAAAGAACACACTGGCATATGTCCATGGATGCCCAAATCTGGAGGAGAATGGAGGAGAAGGGATTGCAGCATGTCCGTCCCTTTTGGAGGGTGGTTTCACACTTTTTCTCTCTGTCTCTTTCTCTTCTCTCTCTTTGGTTCTCTCTGGAGAGCGCATGTGCACTATAACAAACTTAAAAAAAAAAGTCCATTTACAGAAAATGAACAATGAAGGTAGAAAAAAGAAAAAAGATTCTTAAAAACAAAACAAAAAATTACACATAAACATATTGAAACAGGATGAAATTGAGCACTGGACACCTTTAGAATTTTCTAGTTTGCTCAAGAGTTGGATAAAATTTTAAATATCTTTCTGAAAATTACTTTTTTTTATTTTTTTGGCCAGTGTGTGTGTGTGTGTGTGTGTGTGTGTGTGTGTGTGTGTTTAACAGAGAAATTTTTGCTATAAAGCTAATGCGCTCACCAGAGAGACAGCAAGAAATCACCCTGTGGGGAAATGGCCATGCCACAATTCCTTCTCCATTCTCCTCTCAGGATTTTGGGCATGCACACACACATGCCCAGTGTGAGGATTAAGCCACCAGGTCTGGGACTTGAACCACAGTTGGCTATGTGGGAGTCCAGTGACATAATCATTACACCATCTGCTGATCCCAAGAGGGTCTGTATTCTTACAGGAAAAGCAAGAGAGAGAAGATGAGGTAATGGGAGAAAGGTCCACCCAGTGTGAAGGTCCACCCAGTGTGAATTCTTGAAACTGGATTATGGTCATGCCACAATCTCTTCTCAGTTTCTCCATCATTTCAGGATTTGTGGCATATATTCATATGTGCTAGTTTGTTTTTCAAGCCACCAGGACCAGGAGTTGATCTGCAGTCAGCCTTGTGAGATCCAGCTTCCCTAAACCACCAGGCTAAGGAGCTAACCCACTCTTAATTATTTTTAAACAAAATCTGAAGTTTCCATAATTTTTAAATTTTCTATATTATGTAAAGAATAGAATAAAATTCAGGTAATATTACTAAACCAAGTGAATACTTGGATAAATTAGGCTTAAGTATTTTAATTTGAAATAATTATGTCTTGGAGCCAGCAGGTGGCATGGTGGATAAGGAGCTGAATTCCATCATGGCCAACTGTGATTCAAGCCCTGACCCAGCAATTTGAAAATCACAACAAATAAATAGATAAATATATTTTTTAAGTTTGAAGGAAAAATAACTATGTATTTACCATGATTTGTTAAATAATACTGCTCTCAAGTTTCTAATTTATGCAAAACTTAGTTATGTTTTCTTATGGTAAGCCTAATTCAAACACTATGAATTTCTTGCAGTGATTTAATGGATCAGGTAATTTTTTAAATTAGATTTTTGCTGTAGGGTACATATGCTCACGAGAGAGACAGAGAGACACAAAGCAAGAAATCACCCCTCAGGAGGGATGGCCACACCTCAATCCCTTCTCCATTCTCTGGGGATTTGGGACACGCACCCAAACATGCCGGGTGTGACTTTCAAGCCACTGGGTCTGGGGCTCAAACTCGGTCATGTGGGAGTACAGTGACATAACCAGTCTCTACCTGCTGGTCCCAGGTCAGTTCTTTTTATCTCTATGAAACACTAAAGATTATTAAAATGTAGAAAGTATATATTCAACAAAATTAATTGTTTTTAATGGGGGTGATTTTGCCTTTATGAAACATTCGACAATGACTGGAGACATAATTCCTGCCCATAACTTGGAAGGCTGCTACTGCCGCGTTTACGGATAGAGGCCAAAGGTGGTGCTACATGTCCTGCAGAATTCCGCAGTGAATTGTGTGGTCCAGAAAGTCAGTACCACCACAGTTGTGAATCCCTGAACTAAAATAAATTATGGCTTCATAAAAAAAGGGTTTGTTCCTCTGATGCTATAGATCATAAAACCATGCTAGATTGCTAGTTATTCCATTTATAATGTATATGTAAAAAGAAAATGTCACTGTTCTTGAAATTTATCTGTTACACATACAATAACTCATCCTTTTTATTAAATCCATTGTATAAATATACCACAGTTTATTCATTCACCAGCTGAAGGCCATTTGGGTTAATTCAAAGTTTGGGTGATTATAATAGAACTGCTATAAATGTTCTATAATAAAGAATATCTCTAGCCTTTGTCCCTGATCCTGGGAAACAGACTCTAAATCCTTGGAATTTCTAGAATAATAGAAATGTCTTCATTATTTATGAGCCTATTAGATCATCTGAGTTTAGGCTAATGAGATGACTTAGAATGGGGAATTGTCCCCAGAAGGATCAACCATCTAATTAGAGGATTGGGGCTTTATGCCAGCCTACCTCTAGGGAGGGGACCAGGGTGAAGATTGAATTCAATCAGTAGCTAATCAATTGTGCCTATATAATGAAACCCCCTTAAAAACTTTGGACTGCTGGGACTGTTGGCATAATGGCTGTGTCGCTGGACTCCCATGTAGTCGACTGCGGTTCAAATCCTGAATCCAGTGGCTTAAACTCACGCCAGGAGCTTGTGCATATGTGCCTAAGATCCCAAGAGGAGAATGGAGGAGAAGGGATTGTGGTATGGCCACCCTCCCCCCGGGGGGTGGTGATTTCTTGCTTTCTATCTGTCTGTCTGTCTCTGTCTTTCTGGCGAGTGCACACGCCCTATAGTAAACACCTCTCCTAAAAAAAAAAAAAGTAAAAACAAAACAAAACAAAAAACTTTGGACTGCAAAGCTTAGCACAGCTTCCTAGTTGGAGAACTTATTGATGTCCAAAGAGCATATAAAATAAATTCAAATTTAAATGTCAAAGATGTCATTGACTGTTATTAGTAATTCATGAGCAAAGCAGCATTCTCTACACAAAACAGGAATGAGCTCCAATGAGCTAGAGTGGTTGTAGGCAGAAGAAAGGAGTTACTAAACAAATAAAAGATTGATCATTTCTGGGACCAGTAGTTAGCATAATGGCTATGTTGCTGGACTCCCATGTAGTCGACCGCAGTTGGAGTCCCGGACCTGGTGGTTTAAACTCACGCCGAGCACGTGGGTGTGTGCCCGAGATCCCAAGAGGAAAATGGAGGAGAAGGGATTGCGGCATGGCCATCCCCCCTGGGGGGTGACTTCTCGCTTTCTGTCTCTCTGTCTCTCTCTGACTTTCTGGCGAGCGCACGTGCCCTATAGCAAAAGCCTCTCCAAAATAAATAAATTTTTTTAAAAAAGATTGATCATTTCAATATTACTTTCTTTGTAGAGATGTAAACAGTTTTGCTGACTTTATGGGATTTGTCTTTCATCACTCTCTAATTTCTTGGAAGGTCGGCTTTTACAAGTGAGTTGTTTAGGTTTTGATTTGGTGATGTGAACTGTGAACATGAATGATCGGATTTAACGAGTATGACATATGCTGATCCCATGGAAAGGATGAGTGGAAGTTCTGTGTTGCAGAACCCCCTAGACCTTGCTCTATGTCTCTTCATTTGGCTGGTTCTGATTTTTATCCCTTATAATAAAAACCGTAATCATAATTATAGTGCTTTTCTGAGTCTTATGAGTTGCTCTGCATAATTATTGAAACTGAGGAGATTGTGGGAATCCCTGGATTTGTAGCCAGTTTTTCAAGAGTGAAGCGACCTGGAGACCTGCAGATACAGTTGGTATCAGAAGCAAGGTCAGTTTTGGCACCAGCAGTTAGCGTAATGGCTATGTTGCTAGACTCCCACGTAGTCGACCGCAGTTTGAGTCCTGGACCCAGTGGCTTAAACTCACGCCGGGCATGTGTGCGTGTGTGCCCAAGATCCTGAAAGGAGAATGGAGGAGAAGGGATTGTGGCGTGACCATTCCCCCGGGGGGTGATTTCTCACTTTCTGTCTCTCTGTCCCTCTCTGTCTTCCTAGCGAGCGCATGCTCCCTATAGGAAAAACCTCTCTCAAAAAAAAAGAAGTCAAGTCAGTTTTGTACGGGACTGTGCTGTTAAACCCTGCGGAGTGTCATGCTAACTCTGGTAGCTAGTCTCAGAATGGTCTTAAGTACACCAGTTGGTGTCAAGAAGAAAACATTTATGTACAAGTATGTGGACATATGTTTTGATTCTCTTGGATAAATTCCTAGGAGTGGGATTGCTAAGATATATGATAAGTAAATATTTAATTTCATGAGAAACTGCAAAACTATTTTTTGAAGTCGTTGTAGCATTTTGCTTTCCAATTAGCAATTTATGAAAGTTTCAGTTGCTCTTGACAGTACTTGATACACTTGGTATTATAAATCCTTTTATTTAGGGTGGTTTTTTGTTTGTTTGTTTGTTTTGTTTTCTTTTTGCCATCGGGTGCTTGTACTCACCAGAGAGAGAGAGATATCACTCCCTAGGAGGGATGGCCATGGTAGGATTCCTTCTCTTTTTCTCTTGTGACTTGGAGCATGCATGCCCAGCAAAGTTCAGCCATTCTGATGGGTGTGTGGTTGTCTGTTATTGTGGCTTCAGTTTGTAGTTCCGTGCTGACTGTGTTACACATCTTTTCATAAGCTTATTTGCCATCCTATTTCTTCTTTGGTAAAGTGGTTGCTGAAATCTTTTGCTCATATTTTCTTATTTGGGTTATTTGTTTTCTTATTAGTGAGTTCTGGGAGACCCTTATGTTTTTGGAAACAGGTTCTTTATCAGATACGTGTTTTGCAGAGTTTTTCTCTCTGTCTGTGGCTTACATTTTATTAATAATTATCTTAAGAGTATATTTTGGAGTCAACAGGTGGTATAGTGGTTAAGACTCTGGACTCCCACATAGTCTACTATGGTTCAAGCCCTGAACCCAGTGGCCTAAAATTCTTGTTAGGTACATGTGCATGCATGCCCCAAATCCCTAGAGGATAGTAGAAAAGAAGGGATTGTGACATGGCCATCCTCCTTGGGGGATGTTTTCTTGCTTTCTGTCTGTTTCTCTCTGTCTTTCCAGCAATTGCAATCACCCTATACCAAAAATTCTCTCCAAAGGAAAAAAAAGGAGTGTTTTTCAAAGATCTCAGGAGTTTTTAATCTTGACAAAAGTACAATTTATCTATTTTTCCTTTTTAACTCTATTGTCCTAAGAAAGTACTCTCTCATGTTTTCTTTCAGAAGTTTTAAATTTTTGTGTTTTACATTTAGTCCATCTAAAATTAGGTTTTATGTATTAATCTTAGGTATGAATTGAGTTTTTTAAAAAATGAATTCCCAATTATTCAATCACTATTTGTTATAAAAACCATTCCATCCTATCCCCCCAAAATTAACTTGGTACCTTTGTCGGATATTAACTAACCATATATGTGTGGTTCTATGGATTTCTGTTCCATGGAGATCTCTCTCTCTCTCATATGTGTGTGTGCATGTGCATGTGTGCATGTGAGAGTATGTGTATCATGACATAGTTTTTGTGTAATAATGTGGTATGCCTTTTCTGACAACCCAATATAATCCTTTTGCCAATACTATAATCCATAGCTTTATAGTTAAGTATTTTTTTTAAATAATTATTTTAATTTTATTTATCATTTTTATCATGTTAAAGTTTGCTACAGTGCAGGTGCACTCACCAGAGAGAGAGAGAGAGAAAGAGACAAAGGTGGGGGAGTGAGAAAGCAAGCCACCGGGTCTAGGACTTGAACCAGGGTCTACCATGTAGGAGTACAACGCCTCAACCACCATGCCACCTGCTGGCCCCTACATTAAGTCTTAAAATCAGGTATTATGAGTCCTCCAGTTTGGTTTTTCAAAATAGTTTTAGCTATTTGTGCTCCTTCACTTATCTGTACATATTTTAGAATCAGCTTGTTTGCAAAACAAAACAAAACATAAATGAGAGCAAAAAACTCTGAAGGTTTTGATGGGATTGCATTTAATCTATAGCTCAATTTGGTGAGAATTGACATCTTGATATGGAACCTTTCAGTTCATGAATATAGCATGTTTTGTAGTTTCATCAGACAATACTTTATATATTTTATTAGACATATCCAGTTTCATGGAATTCTCTTCTTTATGAAAGGGAAGGAGGGAGATATCATTATTTTTTAGAGAATCTTGTTGTTTCTTTCCCATTCTTACAATTAGCTAGATTATAAGTGCTTACAACTCCCAGCACAAGTTCGCTTGGGAGCCAAACCCAGACCTTCCATGTGGCTTCCTGCCTCCCAGGAGGTGGTGCTATCTGGGCATCCCTGCAGTTAGCCAGTGCTTTATGGTCATTGTTTTTTTTTTGGAGAGATTTTTGCTATAGGGCGCGTGCACTCACCGGAAAGAGAGAGACAGAGAGAGGAAACGAGGAATCACCCCCCAGGGGGAATGGCCATGCCACAGTCCCTTCTCCACTCTCCTCTCGGGATCTTGGGCATGCATGCACACGTGCCTGGCCTGCGTTTAAGCCACCAGGTCCGGGACTCGAACTGCAGTCAACTACATGGGAGTCCAGCGACATAGTCATTACACCAACTTCTGGTCCATGTTTTTTGATGTTATTGTAAATGATACTGTATTTTAATTTTAACTTTCAAATACAATGTTTTTAGGGCCAATCAGTAGCATGATACTTAAGGTGGCTGGATCTCACATAGCCAACTGTATAGTTTGACCTGGACCCGGCAGCTTGAGAAACATGCCAAGCATGTGTGTGTGTGTGTGTGTGTGTGTGTGTGTGTGTGTACAGAATCCCTAAAGGAGAAATGGAAAAGGAAATGAAGCACGACCATCTTCTATGGAGAAGTTTCACTCACTCTGTTTCTCCTCCCTCTCTTCAGTGAGCACATATACCCTCTGGCAAATTAGAAATCAAAAACAGGAAATGTAATATTTTTGTACTTACCTTATATTCTATGACCAAGCTAAACTCACTTTAAGATTCTTTGAGGTTTTCTGCACAGGCATTCATATCATCTGTTAATAAAGGCAGTTTTAAATTTTCATTTCCAATCCCTATACCTTTTTTTCCCCTCTCTTCTTTAGTTCAGTATCTAGGAACTCAAATAAATTTCTGAATAGAAATGATGAGCAGTATCCTTTTCTTGTTCTTACTCTTAGAGGAAAGTATTTAGTCTTTCACCATCCAGTCTGGAAGTTAGCTGTAGGCTTTCTATAGATGCTTTTAATCAGACTGAAGGAGTTCTCTTTTATTCATATTGGGTTGTCAGAAAAGTCATGATGCATTTTTGCATAGAAAAACAAAAAATACATTATGACTTTTCTGACAATTGAATATTTGCTGACAAATTTTATCGTTAACTGAATGTTGGTTTTCAGGTGGTTTGTCTGCAAACCAGTAATCATATGGTATTCTTTATTTAAAATAATTATTTTATTTATTATTACTATTATTATTATTTAGAGAAAGATTTTTGCTATAGGGAACATGCACTTGCCAGAGAGACAGAGAGAGAAGATGAAAAATCACCTCTCAGGGAGGGGGATGGCCAAGCTACAATCCCTTCTCCTCTATTCTCCTCGGGATTTTGAGCACATACACACACGCACCCTGCATGAGTTTTAAGCCATTGTGTCCAGGACTCAAAACTGAATCGACTACATAGGAGTCCAGTGACATAACCATTACACCATGTGCTGATCCCTTACTATTATTATTTTTAATTTGCTATAGGGCATGTGTGCTCACTAGAGAGACAGAGACAGAGAGAGAGAAAGACAGAGAGAAAAAACAAGCTGCCGGATCCAGGACTTGAACCACATTTGGCCATATAGGGGTCCAGCACCTTGACCACTACATCATCTACTGGCACCCTCTTTTATTATTTTAATGAGAGAGCAAGAGGCAGCGGGAGAGATAGATAGGTTTTTGTTTTGTTTTTGTTTTTTATTTCGGTGTGGGTGTGCTAGAGACAGAGAGAGGGAAAGGGAGAAATCCCCCCCAAGTGGAGATGGCCATTCTGTAGTCCCTGCTCTGTTCTCCTCTTGGGATTTTGGGCATGCATGCATACACGCCAATGTGATTTTTAAACCACCAGTTTCGGAATTCAAACCAAGGTTAGCCATTTGGGAGTCCAATGTCTTAGCCATCACGCCACCTGCTGGCCCTGATAATTTTATTTTTAATTGTGAAAGGGCTTATGTGGTCACCTGAGATGGGACAGGGAGGAAAACACCCCCCCAATGGAGTTTGTTCATGCCATAATCCCTTCTTCATTTCTCTGTCTCGTCAGAATTTTGGGCATGTATGCACATGTGCTCTGTGTTTTTCAAGTTGCCAGACTGGGATTTGAATCATGGCTGGTCACGTGGGATCTGGTTCCCTTAACCAGAAGGCTGTGAGGTCTGTCCAGAGATAGGTATTTTTGCCCGAGTGTTGACAGACTTCTGCCCAGGCCTCTCAGGATTACAGGCACACACCACCAGCCTGTTGGTTGGTCTGAGAACAAAACCTGGGCCTTGCTTATAATCTGGCCGCACATAGTACTTCTACCTGTGCCACCACCACTGACCAGTAGTGTGTTTGATTAACTTCTGCTCTTTATTACATTTCCTTCTGTTTGATTTAAGCTTTATTTGCTCTTCCTTTTCTACTGCAGGGCGGGGTGGGGTGGGGTGGGGAGGAGCCTGTTTTCAAAAAGTTCATGGAAAACACACAGTGTGAAATAATTATGCATGGATTTCAAAATTTTGCACCAAAATAAACTTGTACTTTAATTTCATTTTTCCAGTCTTTCTAAAGTATTGGTGTAGTTCCTTAAAGTGAAATTTAGACAGCTGATTTAAGACTTTTATTGTTTTCTAATATTATTTAAAATTGTCAGTTATCCTCTAAGAAAGTTTTAGTTGTAACCCACAAATGTGGAATTTTTTTAAAATTCAATTTCATTCAGTTCAGAAGATATTTCAGTTTTACTTATTTTATTTTTTACCCAGAGTTAAGAAGTATATTGTTGAGGACCAGCAGATGGTGTGGTGGCTAAGGTGCTGAACACTCCCACATGGTCAACCACGGTTCGAGTCCCGGACCTGGTGGCTTGCTTTCTCACTTTCTCTCTGTCTCTCTCTCTGGTCAAATTTAAATAAATAAATGAACAAATAAAATTAAATAAATAATTATTTTTTAAAAAAAGAAGTATATTGCTTAATTTCAAAATATTTAGGAATTTTTTATATACCTACTATTGATTTCTAGCTTAATTCCATTTTATTTATTCTTTATATGATATCCATTCTTTTACATTTTCTGAGGTTTCTTTTGTGGCCTGGAGTTTGATCTATCTTGGCAAAAGAATGTACATTCTGCCTGTTGGTGGGTAGTGTGTTCAATGATCGTTGGTTAGGTCAAGTTCGTTGATTGTACGATTCAAGCCTATATAATAGGTTGTTAGGAAAGTTGTGACATATTTTTCTATGCCAAAATGTGCATGTTCTTACTGACGACCCAGTACTTTCCATGTTTTTACCCCTAGTTGATCTTACAGTTACAATTAGAAGTGTTGAAGTTTCCAACTACAATTGTGATTTTACTTCCTTTTAGCTCTCCTGGATGTTGCATCATGTTTTTGAAGCTCTCGTGTGTAGGTATATACATAGTTAAGATGTTTCTGTCTGTATGTTAAATTGACCTACTTATAATGATAACTCATGCTCCACTTTATCTCAGGTGTTACATTTCGTCCTGATGTGCACTTGTCTGGTATTAATAAAACTTTCTTTTGGTTAGTGTTTCAGTGGTACGCCTCTTATCCTATTAGTTTTAATCTATCTGTGTCTTTCTATTTTAGGAAAGAGGTCGGCACACTTTTCCCCTAACTGGCTAAAAAGCTTTATAAGATCACATTCAATCGATTTCGATTACATATCCTTTCCCTTTTCCCCCCACGTTGCTCTCAGACTTTTAAAAAAAACATGATGGAAGCTAGGTTTAGTTCTTGGGCTGTAGCGCACTGACCCTTGTTTTTCTTTTTAATTAAAAAAAATGTTTTTCGCCATGGTACATGTGCACCTGCTAGAGAGACAGAGACACAAAGAGAGGGAATGTGAGAAATCATCCCCCAATGGGGACTGTCATGCCTCAATCCCTTCTCCATTCTCCTCATGTGATTTTTGGCAGACATACACACACACACACACACACACACACACACACACACAAACACACACACAGACACACACATGCATGGAGTGACTTTCAAGCTGCCGGGTCTTTGATTTAAAACATCCTTCTGTTTTAAGTTGGGTCGTTAAACCATTTGTATTTACTTTAATTATTGACATGGTTGAATTTAAATCTGCTGTCTTGCAAACCATTTTCTCATATGTTCTTTATTTCCTTTTTCCTCCTCATTTTATGATTTCATCTTCTCTAATGATGTATTATCATTACCTACCTCCTCTAAAAAATAGTGGTAATGCTAATTTTAAAATAGGAAACTTTAAACTTATTACTACTGCCTTAAAACAATATTATGCTGCTCATGTGTAGTTTAAGAATCTTATTATAACAGTTTACTTCCAATTCTTCCTACTTTTACTGTTATTTTATTCTCATCATACATTTTATTTTTATGTATAAACCCTAGAGCAAACTGTTAACTTATTTTGTTGGTCAAATATCTCTTCAAGTGATTAAAAACAAGAAAAAGTATCTTTTATCACCATTTTAGTGCTTTTTCCTTTTGGCATAGATCTAAGTTTTTATCTAATAATACTCTCCTACAAGAAAAAGGTTAATTTAATATTTATTTATGGTACATGTCTGCTGCCATTGAGTTCTCTCGATTTTTGTTGTGTGCAAATTCTTTATTTCATCTTCATTTTCTAGGCAATATCTTCACTATACATACAATTCCGCATTGACTGTCTTTTTTATTTTCAGTACTTTATATATGCTACTCCATAACTGTAAAAACATCAGTGGTTGCCAGGGATTTGGGAAGAGAGAAGAGAAGGTTGTATAGCTGAAACACAGAGAATTTTAAGGGTGGTGGAACTATTCTGTAGAAAACTCTAATCGTGGATACATGTCATGAGGCACGTGTGAACCCATAAGATAGTACAATACGGGAGCAGCAGATGGCATAATGGTTGCGTCACTGGATCCACATAGTTGACTGTGGTTCAAGTCCTTTACCTGGCATGTGTGCATACATGCCCAAAATGCCAGGAGGAAAATGGAAGAGGAGGGATTGTGGCATGGCCATCCCCCACAGGAGGTGATTTCTTGCTTTCTGTCTTTCTGTCTCTCCAGCGAATGCACATGCCCTATAGCAAAAAATATCTCTTAAAAAAAAAAAAAAGTACAATACAAAAAATAAACCTGGGCCAGCAGGTGGTATAGTGGTAGAGATGTTGAACTTCCATATTACCAACTACAGTTCAAGTCTTAGACACAACAGCTTGAAAATCACACTGGGCACATGTGCACATGTGCCCAAAAACCCCAAGAGAAGAATGAAGAAGAAGGAATTGCAGTATAGCCATCCCTTCTGGGAGATGATTTCTCACTTTCCTTGTCACTGTCTCTCTCCAGCGAGTGCATGTACCGTTTGGCAAAAACCTAAAAAAAGGGAATAAACCTTAATGTAAACCAAACACTATAGTTACTAATGTATAATTACATTATATAATAATAATTTTATCCACCAATTACCTTAATTATTAGATTACAATAAGCATTTGTAACAGATGTACCAAAACAATGCAAAATTATGATAGGAAAATTTGTGCCAGGGGTAAGAGAGTAAGGAGAAAGGATAGGTTGTATATATGAACTCTGTTGTATCCCTCAGTTATTCTGTAAACCTAAAGCTGTATTGAAAAAAAGTCTATTAGTGATTCTTAAAAAGTGCACTTTAGAAGCCAGCAAGTGGCCTGGCGGTTAAGGCCTAGACTCCCACGTGGCCAACTGTGGTTCAATCCAAGACCTAGTGACTTGTTTCTTGCTCTTGCATTCTTTCTGTATCTCTGGTGTGCACACAGGCCTGGTAGCAAATAAAAAAATAATAATAAGTAAAGTTAAATAATTCTTTTAAAAATATATGCAGTTTATTGCCTGCATTGCATGGTTTTGGATGAGAAGTCTAATTTTTAAAAAACTTTGTTCGTATGTATTACATCTCTTTTCTTTCTTTTATATTTGTTTGGTTTTGTGGTTGTCTGTTTTTACCAGTGGCCTCCCCCGCCCCATCTCTTTCTAGTGAGCACATGTGCCCCTTAGCAAATTAAAAAATAATAATGATAAATAAAAAAAAATGTTTACTATGCCTCTATAACAAATCTCAGAGGAATTTATGACTCCCTGTTGCTGGGCTAAAATCAGACTGAAACCAGTCACTGTCTGAGCTCAAAGATAAGGAAATCCTCATCATTAACTAAAGTGAAGAGCCATCTGGCCCCCTCCAGGAACTAAGGTAAACTCAAGACTCCCAGGTGTCTTAAGTTGAGGACCTGGACTGATAATCCATTTCAAACACAGAATTTTCTTCCTTGTCAGGATCCTATTTAACTAGGCCATTTCAGCCCCTCTGTGGCTACCTGTTTCAGCCCCCTTATTTCCACTGCATTGGAAGCTTTGCTGGATAAACACCACTTTGCTATCTTCTCCGTGTGTCCATGTTTCTAATTCCTCTTGAACTCTGAACAAGAACCAGCACTGGTGTTGGGCCTGATCACTCCAATACCCTTACATCACAATCACTATCCAACATAGGGTATTCATACTAGGTGGAAATTTCAGGACAGACCACCTCATAAATCAACCTTGGGTCAAAAGCTATTCTTTGCCCACTCAGCTATGGCAGTGCTTTACAGTATGGAGTTTGAAGCCTACAGCTTGTCTTCTCAATAGGACATCATGGGCAAGGAGATTTATGATGGAGTGATGTCATTCCACATATAGCAAGCTCATGTTCAGTATAGGTTACAAGGTAGGACAGTAAGAAAAGCAAAACCATCTATTGGGAGAAGGAAATTAATTTCAAGCTCATATGTTGAAGCACAGAAGTATTGTGCAGACACTCTGGATATCCTTATGGGTTCTGGGTATCCATGTGCATTTGTAGGAGACAGTTTCTAACATTTTACCTAGAATGTATTTAAGATAGAATTAGGAGAAAGTTACTTAATTCTACCTCAGATATAGTCTATGTAAAGTGAGGATGCAGAGGAAAGTTTAAATGATAACTATAATTATGTAATTAATAATATACTGAAGATTAGATACCAGGTCTGGTTTCCTACTACAATAGTGTCATATAGCCCATGAAAACTGTACTTGTCTAAAGTTGGTACATAAAAAACAGCTTTTAAGGAATTCCACAATTAACTCCTGTGCTGAAAGCTATTTGTGGGAAACAGTCATCCTTTATTAGCTGTGGTAAGACCCTGTATCTTCCTCACTGCTCACTCCTACTTGTAATTAGCTTGAGCTGGTTCCCAGAGGTAACATCCAGTGAAGGAAACAAAATGAAAAGGGTCATTAGAATGAGATGCTCCTGGCCCAAAATAACAATAGTTCTGGCTATTGACCCTGATCGTTGCCAAAATCATTCTGGTGAAGTGCTGGCCTGAACTTAGCTGTGCTCCTTCTGGTGCTTTTGTGTACATATGACTGACAGATAGAGAGGCCTTAAGAACCTTCTGGAAAAGAACCTGTCCTCAGGGAAGTGAGGGAGTCTGGAATAGAAACTTGAGCAAATAACATTGTTTCAGTGGTCAGGAAGGAGTAATAATGCAGAGGACAATGTCTCCAAGAAGAGCTTTTATAAAATCTCTGCAAAATCTTGGACTCACAGGGCAGCTGCTTGGGGCTGGTATAATGTAGAGAAGAGTGCAGAGATGGAGCCAAAATGTATTATTCTTCTCTTTCAGCAGAACAGTTTTGTTTCATGAGGCATCTTGAGAGCAGAGCACATCTTAGGCACCTGTGATCTGTTGCCAGGCACAGCTCTGGTGGCCATGAGATCCACGAGGGCTCCAGGCCTGGCTTTTCTTCCTGTTATTCCTTTGGGCATTATTCGCTTTTCTTGTGAGAAGTTTCACTTATTAAGAGTTAAACTGCTTTCTAAATGATGTCCACACTGTCTTTTGCAGAGCTATATGTATAATTTCTTGAATTATCACAGAGCTTTTTAAAATTACTTTAAAGGATTTTCTTACTTAAAACAGCATCAGAGTGGTAAGTGGTAAGGAGACGAAAGATTCTGTTCTTTTTGTCCATCTGACAGCTGGTACTTAGAACTCCCCTGCCCCCCATCCTTGGTGCTGTGAAGGGTACAATGATAAAGTGTTCGATTTTTTTAGTCATTAATTTGTTTTATTTAGTTGTAGTCATGGAGATAAGGCTAATA
Source organism: Tupaia belangeri chinensis (assembly GCF_000334495.1). Taxonomy (NCBI): domain Eukaryota; kingdom Metazoa; phylum Chordata; class Mammalia; order Scandentia; family Tupaiidae; genus Tupaia; species Tupaia belangeri. The sequence goes on along the minus strand of NW_006203325.1, from coordinate 649,358 downwards.
AATTATAAACTGACTCTTGTCAAATAAAAATAATTATAAAAATGATCAAGTACTCTGGGAACCAGCAGTTAGCGTAATGGCTATGTCGCTGGACTCCCGCGTAGTCGACCGTGGTTCGCGTCCCGGACCCAGTGGCTTAAAACTCACACCAGGCGCGTGTGCGTGCGTGCCCAAGATCCCGAGAGGAGAATGGAGGAGAAGGGATTGCGGCGTGACCATCCCCCCTGGGGGGTGATTTCTCGCTTTCTGTCTCTATGTCTCTCTCTGTCTGTCTGGCAAGTGCATGTGCCCTACAGTGAAAATCTCGCCAAAAAAAAAAAAAAAAAAAAAAAGAAAAAAAAATGATCAAGTACTCAGGGGCAGCAGGTGGCATAGTGGTTAAGGCACTGGACTCCCACATGGCTGACTGTGGTTCAAGTCCCAGACCCAGTGACTTGAAAATCATGCTGGACACATGTATGTGCTTGCCCAAATTCCTAGGAGGAGAATGGAGAAGAAGAGATTTGGGTGTGGCCATCAATCCTGGGGGGTGATTTCTCACTTACCTTCTCACTGTCTCTTTCTTGTGAGCACATGTGCCCTATACCAAAACCTTGAAAAATCATAATCGAGTACTTTTACATTATATTTTTTTAGCTTTTTAATTTGTAATGGACCTTCAAAGTTTGATTCAAGCAACTTCTTTCATGAAGGTAAAATAGCATGTCTTTTCCTGAATAATAGTAATCCTAACTAATATTTAATAAGTGTTTGGCATTCAAAGGGCTTTGCATGTTTTAACTTCTGGACTGGTTAAAATTTCTCCATGAGGTAAGTGTTTCAATTATTATTATCACCTCCATCCTAGAATGACTCAGGTACAGAAGCTGAGTACTTAATATATACAAGGCCACAGAGTTGAGACTTGGTGAAGCCAGAATTCCAAGTTGCTCTCAAGCACTCTGTAATCTTGCCTCAAAATATGAGAAAAATGGCCCTGGATGGAAAGTTAAGCTTTTAAGCAAAGGGACAAGATTATGAGTTACAGGAGTGGTGGTGGTAGGGGGCGTGGGTAGAATGGCCTGGACAGTAAAACCCATGGTCCTGAGATTTGAGTATATATGGCTGACTGCTTCATAAATCTAGGAGCCCTGAGTGCTTAACACCATGAAGGAGTCAACCCCCTGAGAACTAGGCTGGACATAAGACATGGAAGACATTATTAATGCTTCGTATCAGCTAGTGGGCCTGTTTTTATGAAATTACAGGCATGAATTTAGACCATTTTTTTTTTGCCTTATCAGTTCTTGCTATCTTGCAGTGGTTTGAAAGGATATCCAAGTGGCTTCCAATTTTTATCTTAGATAAACCTATTGAGTCACACTTCAAGAATTATACATGTTAGAGTTTTACCTCAAGGTTGTTTTAAATCTAATAGCGGAAAGCTTAACTAAATAAGTTTGTTCTAGAACTCAGACATGCCTAGAGGATCGATGCAGCTGGCTAGCTGAGCTTTATTGACATAAGGGACTGAGTAACCTGGGGTGGAATGCATTTTAACAGAAGAGGGTTCATGTCACTCATATAAATAGTCCTCAAATAGTGTCCCTGCTTTCAGTCTGAAGATGAAGGCTATCGTGAAGGATTGGGTCAAAAAGGAATCAGTGCAGGATCCTGAGAGCACAGGGTGTCAAGAAATTGAGCGTCAGCACCAAATGACAGCCCCCTGGCATGGGGCTCAGGGATTTGCAATCTGGGCACAGAAATGTGACAGCGAGGCCTTAGCAGCCATGGTGGTACCCGCTACAGCCCCTCATCAGCACAAAAGGGTGAGCAGATCAAGTGAGGAAGAAAGGCTGAAGACTGAAGAGTAGTGAAGGCCAGGACACCTAGAACAAATCATGGAACTTGGGCATCCAGAGATCCTCCGGATGGGTGAGTAAAGCCAGAGAACCAGTCAGTAGTGGCTGTGTTGCAACTAATGTTTATCTGCAGGCAGTGCTGGCAAAGCTTACTGCCCAGTGGAATTATGTGGTTGTTCATTTAAGAATTGTTCCTGGGGTCAGCAGGTGGTGTAGCAGTTTCTTCGCTCCACTTCTACGTGGCTGCCTGTGATTTGAGCCCCAGACCCAGTGGCTTCAAAATCATATGAGATGTATGTGTGTGCATGCCCAAGATCCTGGTAAGAGGATAGAGGGGAAGGGGTTGTGGTGTGGCCGTCCCCTGGGGGTGATTTCTCTCGTTCCCTCTTACTGTCTCTGTCTGTCTCTCGCAAGCACACATGCCTAAGGCAAAATCTCTTAAAAACAAACAAACAAAAAAAGAATTGTTGCTATTTTGGACTCAAAATTCACAAATTTTCAGGGCACAGAGTGATAGTTTCGACTATAACAAATTCATCAGTGTGATGAAAGTTCAAAGACTCTGCTAAGTCTTTCTAATAGACTAAAGCTTGGGTCACCAGGTGGTGTGGAGAGTAAGACACTGAATCCCACATGCCCGACTGCACTGTTCAAGTCTTAGACCTGTTGGCGGGGCAGGTGTGCTTGCATGCCCAAATGCCTAAGTAGAGACTGGAAAAGAAAGGATTACTGCATGACTATATCCTCCAGGGAGTGACTTCTCACTTTCCCTCTCTGTCTCTGGTGAGTGCACAACAAAAACTAAAAAAAAAGACTAAGGTTCATTAATATACATTAATATATAATCCTCTGACAGTAAATTGGAGAATTACAATAATTGGAGAATTGCAATAAAGGGACAATTGTTTCACACTGTTTAGCTAGTCTTTGAAGAGTTTTAAGATGTTCTTTTTTTTTTAAGAATTGTTTATTTAATTTTCTATTTATTCATTCACATATTTTAATTTGACCAGAGAGAGACATAGAGAGAGAGAGAGGGAGAGAAGGAAAGCGAGAAAGCAAACCACCAGGTTCAGGACTTGAACTGTGGTCGACTATGCAGGAGTGTCCAGCGCCTTAATCACTATGCCATCCTTAAATCCATGAACAGTTTGGGGTAGTTGAGCACTTGGGGTGGGTAGGAGCAGAACCTGTTAGTCTCTTGGAAAATCTTGAAGCAGCAGGTGCTATTTCCTTTTCTCTTCAGGACATTAAGAGATCAAAGAAGCGTAAAATGTGCCCTAATGTAGCTGAGCTGCTAATTACACACGGAGAAATGAAAGGAATGGACTTGTGAACAAAAGCCCTTTGGCACCTGTTTTGGTCATCTTGTTTTCTTTCCCATGGTATTTTACACCTCCTAATTTAATTTGGGTCTGGCCTCTCTTCTCCCAGCTGTCTAGGCCTAGAGAGCTCACAGGCACATTCCGAAAGGGTTATTGCAGCTTAACATGGGGCAGAGATCAAGCCAGAACATCAGCCAACTCATATGCTGGCCTTGAGCCCCTGTGTTCCTGCTGCCTTATCCCACTATGAGCTGGTAACCTGAGACTGTGGGTCTGGTGTAGAGACTACAGAAGTTCAAACACTGTCAGAAATTTATCTTAAACAGCCCATGCAGAGCTTTGCAAGATGAAAAGTGACTGGTTGGAGAAGTCCCTGTGACATTCTTGCCATACTCCTGAGCCAAGGTGCCATTTTTATATGATTTCTGGGGAATATGGACAGATCGTGGGAGCCGGCAGCAGATGTAAACCTCAAGTTAGGACTCTGATATGCCAAGAAGTTTGATTTTGGTCCTGCACTTTAAGGTGATGTGAACGGACAGTGGTAGTACACTTTATCTTTTGGGCCACAGACCATGTGAATTTAATCCTAATCCTCATTAGTGTTGTTTTCCAAAGGGAGATGTAAGGTATCTGTAGAGTTGAGCAAAAAGAATGATAGGAATTTGAGAATTTAATCAGATGAATGACACTATAGCCTATCATCATGGATAGTCTGTGTGTCTATCCTTTTTTTCACTTTCCTTTTTAATTATCAAGGGGTGCATGGACTTGCCAGAGACAGAGAAAAGAGAGATGGAGAGGGAGGGAGCACTCCCTAATGGGGTGAGATCACACTGCAATCCTTTCTCCATTTTTCCTTCCCAGTGAGATTTTGGGTTTGCACACACCATATGCCCAGCATATATTTTTTTTCTTTTTTCTTTTTGGAGAGGTTTTTGCTACAGGGCGCATGCGCTCACCAGAAAGACAGAGAGAGACAGAGAGACAGAGAGACAGAAAGCAAGAAATCACCCCCCGGGGGGATGGCCATGCTGCAATCCCTTCTCCTCCATTCTCCTCTCGGGATCTTGGGCACACACGCACTCGCGCCCAGCATGAGTTTTAAGCCACCGGGTCCGGAACACAAACCGCAGTTGGCTACATTGGGAGTCCAGCGACATAGCCATTACACTAACTGCTGGTCCCATGCCCAGCATATTTTTCAAGCCACCAGGGCTAGCACTTGAACCATGGTCAGCTATGTAGAATCTGGCTCCCTTAACCACTAGGATATGGGACCAGCCCAGGTAAAGTGTTCTGCTGAAGCTACCAGAGTAAAACACTGTTCATTATGTCTATAACTTCCCTGGGATGATAAGAGATGTAGGCAATAAACATGGTACATGAAACTGGTCATAAATTTATCTCCAGAACTGAAATACTTGAGTGCAGAGGCAAAGGCCTCTGGCTTCCTCATGAATGAAAAACATAGTCCCCAAAAATAAATCCAGAAATAATCTGCCACACATAAGAAAATTTTAACATTATGAAATAAAAGGCATTTTTAATTAGTGGGGCAAAGAAGTCAATTTAATAGTGGGTTTTGTGATGAGTAGTGAGCTGGTTCATACCTTACCTATATGATGATAAACTTAAAATACATGAAAAATCACAAGTTTAGCAAAGCATAAATAAATAAATATATAAATAAAGTCCAGAAAATAATATTGAGTAAATTCCTTTGTATTTTTGAACTGGAGAAATTCTATCTTTTTTAAAAAATTTTATTCATTCATTCATTTACTTTTTAAAAATTTATTTTATTATTTTTTCCCATTACAACTTGTTTTTATTTTATATTTTTCCACAAACATTTACATAGCAAAGAATTTTAGCTCATACTCCATAATTCTTGACAGTTTACAAACAACTTTCAAAGTTTCAAAATACTGAATTTTAAAGATAATGTTCAAAATATGTCTTATAATTTTGTATAATTTTATAACTCTATAACAACAAAGGAGTATGGTTTCAAATATATATAT
>NW_006203325.1:626271-643810 GCF_000334495.1 Tupaia belangeri chinensis | reverse complement strand
TTAGACATTCTGACTGGGGTTAGGTGATATCTCATTGTTGTTTTGATCTGCATTTCTCTTACAATGAGGGATGTTGAGCATTTTTTCATATGCCTTTTAGCTATTCGTATGTCATCTTTAGAGAGTGGTTTTTTCAACTCATTCTCCCATCTTTTAATAGGATTGATTGTCTTTTTCCGGAACAGCTGCTTGAGTTCCTTGCGAATTCTGGTTATCAGTCCCTTGTCTGATGCATAGTTTACAAAAATATTTTCCCATTCTGAGGGCTGTCTGTTTATACTAATCACTGTGTCTTTTGCCATGCAGAAACTTCTTAGTCTGATGTAATCCCACTTGTCTATTTTAGGGATCATAGACTGTGCGTTGGGAGTCTTATTTAAGAAGTTTTTCCCTACCCCAATGTCTCCCAGATTTTCCCTGGTGTTTTCCAGTAGCAGTTTTATAGTTTGAGGTCTTAGATTTAGATCTTTGATCATTCATTTACTTTTCATTTGACCAGAGAGAGACACAGGGAGAGCAAGAGAGGGAAAGTGAGAAAGCAAGCCACTAAGTCTAGGACTCGAACCATTGCCGGCCATGTGGGAGTGTCCAGCGCCTTAACCACCATGCCACCAGCTGGTCCCCGAGAAAATCTTTCTAATGATTACTCAAAATTCAAAAGCCATTAAAGTAAAAGATTAGTTCGAGCACATAAAATAAAAACAATAACTTTTTCATGGCAAATTATACCAAAAGCATATAAAAAATCAATGGAAAATAGGGAAAAAATATAACTCATGTAGCAATACTAAATTCTCAGTCTATACAAATCTCCCAAAATATCCATTTTAAAAATATTTAACATAAAGGCAGCAGATTATACATATTCTGCACCTTGCCTTTCTGCTCAGTGAGAGCTGTTTCAGACTTCTTCACAATTTTGTTTCATTGGTGGAATCAAAATTTTGATGGTCTACTATTGATGGACATATTTTTTTCCCTCCAATTGTTTGCTATTAAATCTTTTTCTAAAAAGGTGATTTGTAGGGACCAGCAGTTAGCGTAATGGCTATGTTGCTGGACTCCCACGTAGTTGACTGCAGTTCGCGTCCCAGACCCGGTGGCTTAAAACTCACGCTGGGCGCGTGTGCATGTGTGCCCAAGATTCTGAGAGAAGAATGGAGGAGAGGGGATTGTGGCGTGACCATCCCCCCTGGGGGGTGATTTCTCGCTTTCTGTCTCTATGTCTCTCTCTGTCTGCCTGGCGAGTGCACACGCCCTATAGCAAAAAACTCTCAAAAAAAAAAAAAAGTTAGCCATAGTTTAGCTATAATAAACGCCATCAAGCTTTCCAGAGGAAACAATTTCAGTACGGCATCTGAATTTTGACGTTGATTTTACTGAGGGATTATTTCAGTAACTGCCTTCTGAGAATACTACTTGTTTGTTTTGCTTTCAAATATGTAATGCAGGCCTTTGAGGACAGGGAACTTGATTTCCAGTTTTTCCCCTAAGTTAATATGTAGTCTTTCTCTCTGTAGTCTTTCTCTCTTTAGTCTTTCTCTTTTCATTTATTTACTTTGAGAGGGAGACTTCCTCAACAGAGTTTTCATGCCATGATCCACTCCCAGTCTCAGCCAGCCCAGTTCCCAGTGCATGGCCAACATGCTCAGGAAGGTTCTGGGACACAAACCCTGGGCCTTTCCCATAGGGGTCCAGTTGCATAACCATTGCACCATCGCCTGGCTGGTACATATTCACTTAATACATTCTTCTTAATATTTTGATGCACTTTAGAGCCACTGAAGAAAAAGGAAAGTTCTAATTCTTGCTTCAAGATTTATTGTTGCCTTATAAGATTGAGACTTGGTATAAATGGAAGAGCACAGACTTTGTGGTTAGTTACATCTCAGCATAGTAATTATTAAACTGGGAAATGTTGGGGAAAATTGCTAAACTGGCTTGAAAAATCAGTTGTCTCTTTTATAGTATTGAGATGCTAATACTCACCATGCAGTTATCTTAATGATGAGATAATGTTCATAAAGAGGATGCCATGCATCAAGTGCTCAATAAATAGTAGGTTATATGATTAAATGGTAGATTATGTTTTTAGATTAAAACTAGCTTTTCCGGGTATTCTTTTCTGGTTGTCTGATGACTCCTCCTGGATGATCCAGAACCTCGATTAAGCAAGGGTCAGTCAGCATCACTTACTTGAAACTAAAGCTCATGTGGCATCCAGAGGCATTGTATTTGGAAGAAACTGAAATCAAAGCTAGACCCAGGCCAGCCTAGTGGAGAATCCAGAAAAGAGGCAATGAAGGTAAAAACTGGATAAATGAGGTATGAGTAGAAAGGAGAGCCTTGATTTTCTGCAGTAAAATATCAATTATTATCATTACTTTCCACTGATGTTTATATGTTCAGAATTTATATACAGGATCTCAGTTAATTTTCACTAAAATGCTATAGGACATTAGAGTAACTCTTTGTGACTTTCCATTATGTAACCATTTCTTAAATGACAACAGAAGCACAAGAAATCAAAGACCAAAATGAATTGGACTTCATCAAAATTATTGTTTGTTCCAAAGAGGACTTCTGAGAAAGTGAAAAGAAGCAAGCTCCTTATATAATACAACAGTTAAGCACATTGTGTGGCAGCCTGAGAGAAACACACGAGGTATGTGCATTATTTGTGCCTAGGATCCTGATGAGATGAAGAACTGGAGGAAAAAGGATGACCATGCCCAAGTGGGGATTTCTCTCTCTTTTCTTATTTATAATAAAAGAAATTGTTTAAAAAAAATAAGTAAATAAGATGAAAAGGCAAGCCAGAGAGACTATATTTGTAAACCATTTATCTACTATCTATCTTGGATTCAAAATGTATGAAGAACTCTTAAAAATGGGCAAAATGACCCGCCTGCTGTGGCTGATCAGTAATGCAAGTGCCCTACAAAGCTGGAAGCCATGTGGCTGACCATGTATGGTGTGAAAACATGCTAAGTGAGCCCACACTTGTGCAGGCATCCAGAATGAGGAGCAGGAAGGGCTGGGGAAAGATCATGACATGACGAGACCTTGTCAAGGGTGTGATCTCACTCTATCACTATATACCTGCACACGCTCTTTAGCATAAAACAAATGGACAAAGGATCTAAACAGACATTCTTCCAAAGAAGAAATACAAATACCTAGTAGCATGTGAGAAGAAGCTGAACATCATTAGTCATTAGTGAAATGCAAATCAAAGCCACAAGAGATAGTAATTTATATATTCCTAGGATGACTTTAATAAAAAAGACAATAACAAAGATGTGGAGAAATAAAATAACCTCATAAGCAAATGCTTATAACAGCACTATTTGTGGTAGCCCGAAGATGGAAACAACACGTGTCCATCACTAATGAATGGATGAAATGTGGTATATTCATACAGTGGACTATTACAAGGCAATAACAAGGGGTAAAATAATAATACATGCTACAACCAGAAAAACCTTGAAAATATGCTAAATGAAGGGTAGTCACAAACATAAATCCATTTTCTTCCAAATGGGGAAATCTATAGAAACAAAAATACATTAGTGGTTACCAAGGGGTGGGGAATGATAGGAGTGGGTGCTGATGGGTATAGAGTTCTTTGGTGGTGGTAAAAATATTCCAGAATTAAGGAGGAGTAATGATTTTTTTAAGAATTATTTTAATTTTATTATTTTTTAAATTTGACCAAAGAGAAACAGAGAGAGGGAAAGTGAGAAAGCAAGCTTCCAGGTCTGGGACTCAAATCACAATCGGCCACATGAGAGTCCAGCACCTTACCTACTATACTGCCTGCCAGCCTCAGGTAATGATAACGAATGTGCAATCTATGAATATACTAAAAACCACTGAACTGTATTCCTTAAATGTGTACATTTTACAGTATGTGAATTGTATCTTAACAAAGCTGTATAAAAATGAAATATTGAAAAATCTTGTGGAATATTTTTCTATTCAGTAGATAAGTATCTGACGCTTGCCAAAGGCCACAGGAGTGAGTGATGTCAAAATTCAAAAGCAGCCTATCAACATCAAAGCCTGGATTCTTGACCAGAATGTCCTAATGCTATAAGGCCTTCCTACGCTAGAGAAAGAGTCTGAAGTAGCCTTTACAGGCATCCATAATCTTAGCCCTGCTTGAAATTATGGATTTTTTTAATGGATGGTGTTGGCTTCTAAGTAGAATTGTTTTGTTATGGTTCTGATTGATTATTTCATGGAAAAATTACTTCAAGATGCGTGAGTGGCTGAGACTGAAGAAAGAGACTGACTAGTGTGCAGGGTACTGAACGCTCTGTTGCATGGCAGAGAACATTTACTAGGATATACTAAACCCAGATGCTCTGAAACCTTGCTGTTTCAGGTGATCTTGTTGGAAAGGCACATATCTGAGCTCCACTCCAGAAATACTGAGTCAGAAATTGAACATCATGGTCTGGTAACTGTCTTTGATGGAGTGGGAGAAGGACAGATCTGGTGATTCTGGTGATGCTTGTGATGCTCATTGCATGCAAAGAGGCGAACCCCACTCATTGTGGAGCTCAGGAGGCCTTGCTTCAAATTGGGAACCATCGTAGTGGCCTAAGGAGTAGTAAGTACTTTCATCTTGGGCGTCCAATTCATATTTTGGCTACGTCAGTTAAAAATGATTTGTCCTCCGGGGCCGACAGTTGGCATGGTGGTCAAGGGTGCTAGGTTCCCACATGACCGACCACGGTTTGAGTCCTAGACCTGATGGCTTTCTCTCTCTCTCTCTGATTGAATTAAAATAAATAAATAATAAAGTTAAAAAAAAAATTCTTTAAAAAAATTTTGTCCTCTTTGAGAATCAGCAGTTAGCATAATGGCTATGTTGCTGAACTCCCATGTAGTCGACCATAGTTTGAGTCCCGGACCTGGTGGCTTAAATTCACGCTGGGCGCATGTGTGTGCGTGTCCAAGATCCTGAGAGGAGAATGGAGGAGAAGGGATTGTGTCATGGCCATTCTCCACCAGGGGGTGATTTCTCACTTCCTGTCTCCCTGTCTCTCTCTTTCAGATGACCACAGATGCCCTATGCAAAAGCAAAAGAACAAAAATACTCTCCAAAAAAATTTGTCCTCCTTGAAAGCAATTTAGGTTATCAAGAAAAAATAAGAATTTTTTAGTAGAATTTATTCCAAATATTTCTACCAGATAAAATCATTGTTTTATACTTGGATGAACACAATCCCAAATATGATATGACTGTGAGACTTTGTACATATAGAGATAGTCCGACACATAGTTTTACATAAATGGGATAAAAATCAATACATACATAACATGCCATTTTAGCAAAGAAATTATTTTTAAAGAAAAGTAAGCAGTTTTTTTGGTTCTCTCCAATTTCACAGCAGTCACCATATTAATATGAAACTTAAAAACAACCTCTGTCCTATAGTACATATCCCAAACCAACAGATTATAAAATTTTCACTGATGTTTATATCATCACTCTTCTGTCCCTAGGCACTGCAACGCTAATAAAATGAAATTAAAACAGTTAATTGCTATTATACATTTTAAACAGCAATTCTGTAAGCCTTAAACTTTGTGTTCAAATAATCATTCTTCTTATCTTCAGGAAATTCAATAGATTATTTTCTGCTTTCCACTGAGGGATATTGATAGGAAACTGAAACTCTTGATTCTGAGAGCAAAAGTTAAGTTGATCCATAAAAGAAAATAGGAGGAAGAAATTTTGTTTTGAAACATGTACTAAAAATATTGTTTCTCAGGGACCAGCAGGTGGTGTGGTGGTTAAGGTGCTGGACACTTCCACATGGATGTCCATGGTTCAGGTCCTGAACCTGGTGGCTTGCTTTCTCACTTTCCCTCTCTCTCTCTGCATGTGTCTCTCTGGTCAAATTAAAATAAATGAATAAAATGAAATCATTATTTAAAAAAAAATTGTTTCTCAAGAGACTTGATCAATTTGATCTACAAAAATAGTGAGGAAGAGCAAATCTCTATGATTCATGGTTAAGAGTGTTACCAAACTCAAATCACGTTCGCTCGCCCAAGCGCTATAAAACCAAGCCATAGGCACATGGTGTGATGAAGGAAAGTACAGCTTTATTGCAAAGCGCAAAGCAAGGAGAGCGGGCAGCTCATGCTGAAAAGACCCGGTCTCCCCGAGATGGTCCCCACATGCGTTTTTAAGGGCAAAATTAGGGGCAGAGGTCCCAGGCGCATGATCAGTTCAGTGATTGGTTCGAGAGGGCGTGATCTGCTCGTGGGCATTCTTGATTGGTGAGGCCTTAGATCATCAAATTCCTCTTCAGGTGTCTGGAACCATTCAGCCTGGTGAGCTCACAACCAGCAGTTTCCAGTCTACAAAACATCTTACACATTGAAATGAAAACCTTCTTTCCTTTAAGTGAGAGTTTTAGAGGTCAAATGGCCCTCACCCATGGTCCATGCTGGTCATTCTTATAACCAAAGTCTGAAGGCTTACTCCTTACTCTGGGCCATTACAATGCAAATGGACTTTATATTTCAGGAAGCCTAGAAAATAGGGGGTTCTTGCTCTGTTTCAAGAGGATTAAGTATTATATTAGTATCAGTTAAGGAGACATCTTACGATAAACGGTAGGACATATAAAGATACGGCACTTCTCCCAACAAATGGCCTCTCCCCCAGATATGGCATTTCCCCATTGCTTGACTCTATATCCCTTTTACCTAAGAAGTGTGTGCATTCCCTCCTCTGGAAGATACTAAGATTCTCTTAGAACATTCGTTAAAAAGCAGAAATATTTTTAGTTTCAAGGAATTTTGCACATAACTTTCATGCTAGTTACCACCTCCACCCTTGTAATTGGAGAACTTGATAAAAGTGAAAATTAAATTTTCCAAAAAAAGCTTAGTAATATCAATCACCTATTTAAAGGTTTTTCCATGTGCCCTAAGGAATCAGGTTTTGGTTTTTTTTTCTCTCCTAAGGTCTACTAATCCATGACAACGTGTAGGATCGTTGTGTTTTTGTTTTTTTGTGTGTCCTTTTTTATTTTTCCTGGAGCCTTTGCAGATTAGGGCAAGGAATGAGGGGAACAGTTTGTAGTTTTTGAAGGATTAATTAGAAGCTCAAGTATATATTCAATCATTGGTTTATAGCAATTTTGGCTACTAACCAGTTATCACCTGTAGGTAGTGAAAGAGCAAAGACCCCAAACAGAGGAAACATGAAGAAGTGTAAATTGACATTAGCAGTGCTCAGCATGCCCTACTTTCTGATTACAGATGGGTGTCAAATGGACTGAAGAGGCCTTTGCATATTAGCACCCACATGTGGATGCCACAGTTGAACAGCACTTCTGCTATGCAGAAGGAATTCTCGAGCATTTCCTTTGAATGTTGCACTTCTGTGTGGTCAAGCCAGCGGTGAGAATGCTGAGCTTGTAGCCCTTCACACAGATGGAAATTTTGGGAGAACTGGATTGGAAACCTAAATAAGGATGGTCAGTCTCTATGGAAGTAAATTTGGAGGAAGATTCTTAATTTTCAGGAAAATATATTTACAGAGCTTTTCCCTGTATTTACCCTACTATGTAATATCAGTATAACTTAAAAAAAAAAAAACAAAAACAGACTAGGAAAAATAGTAAAAGAAGCAAAAAATAATAAGTAGCATTCACAGGAGTAACAATAAGACAAGCCGAATTCTCCACAGAAACGGTAGAAGCCAGAAGACAGCGTAATGACACCTTTAAAGTCCTGAAAGAAAATAACCGCCGACCTAGAATTATATATTCAAGGAGAAGGTCCTTCAGAAATGATGACAAAGTACAGACATCTAAAGAATCTTTCTCCAAATAAGTGAACTTCCTTAAAGACATTTACAGATAAAAACTGACAATTTGCCACTAGTACTAGATTCACATGGCAAGAAAAATCTAAAGTCAATTTTCAGAAAGAAGGAATACAATTCCAGGTTGAAAGCATGAAAGTGTAGAAGGATGGAAGAATAATATGAAAACCAAATACACAGGCAAATGTGAACAATTATTTACAGTATTAAAGGATAAATTTCATGAGGCTTACAATATTAAGATACAGTAAAATACGTGATAATTGTAGTACAAAAGGCAGGAAAGTTGATACTGAAGTCTTGTGACTCTTGCACTGTCTGGGAAATGATAAAGTATTAAGCCAATGATGCCTGTTATAATCTCTAATAACTAGTAAGAACAGGACGAAATAATTCAGGCATAGTTTGTTTCATTGCACGTCCATTGCATTTTGCAATGTTTTTTTTTTTAATAAATTGGAGGTTCGTGGAAACCCTGCCCCAAGCCAGTCTATTGGCACCATTTTCCAACAGCTCATGCTCACTCTGTGTCTGTCACATTTTGGTAATTCCCACAATATCTCAAAAGTTGTCATTATTGTATTTGTATGATGGTCTGTGATCAGTGATCATTGATGTGACTTGTCATTGTTTTGAGGGCATCACAATCTATGCCATTATGAGATGGTGACCTTTTTTTTTCTTTTTTTGGAGAAGTTTTTGTTACAGGGTGCGTGCGCTCGCCAGAAAGACAGAGAGAGAGAGAGAGACGGAGAGACAGAAAGTGAGAAATCACCCCCCAGGGGAGATGGCCACGCCGCAATCCCTTCTCCTCCATTCTCTTCTCAGGATCTTGGGCACGCACGCACACGCACCCGGCGTGAGTTTAAGCCACCGGGTCTGGGACTTGACTATGTAGGAGTCCAGTGACATAGCCATTACACTAACTGCTGGTCCCGAGATGGTGAACTTAATAAATGTGTGACTGCTCCACTGACTGCTCTTGCTCCCCATTTCCTCAGGCCTGCCTATCCCCTGAGGTACAGCTATACTGAAATTAGGCCCATTAATAATATACCATGGCCTTGAGTGTTCAAGTGAAATGAAGAGTTGCAGTCTTGAACTTTAAATTAAAAGCCAGAAATGACTGCTTCACGAGGAAGGCCAGTTGTAAGCTGAGACTGAAAGCTAGGGCTTTTGTGCCAGTTAGCAAAGTTATGACTGCAAAGGGAAAGTTTTGAAGGAAATGAAAAGTGCTACTCCAGTGAACACATGAATGATAAAGCAAATAAATAAATAAATAAATAAATAAATTTTAAAAAGTCTTATTATTGACGTAGAGAAAGATTAGTGGTCTGGATAGAAGATCAAACCAGCCAAACATTCCCTTAAGCCAAAGCCTAATACAGAGCAGGGCCCCACCGCTTTTCAGTTCTGAGAGAGATGAGGAAGCTGTCAAAGAAAAGTTTAAAGCTAGCAGAGGTTGGTTCATGAGGTCTAAGGAAAGAAGCCTACTCCAAAGCAAAAGTGCAAGGTGAAGCAGAAGTGCTGATGAAGAAATTGCAGCAAGTTAGCCAGAAGACCTGGCTAAGATCATTGATGAAGGTGGCTACACTGAACAACCATTTTCAGTGTAGACCAACAGCCTTGTGCTGGAAGAAGAAGCCATCTAGGACTTTCACAGCTAGAAAGAAATCAGTGCCAGGCTTCAAAGCTTCAAAGGATAGGCCGACTCTCTAGTTAGGGGTTAAGGCAGCTAATGACTTTAAATTGAAGCCCACTCTCATTTACCATTCCAAAAAATCCTAGGGACATAAAGCAGTACAATAAATCTACTCTACCCATGCTCTATAAATGGAACAACAAAGCCTGGATGACAGCACATCATTTAATAGCAAGTTTTAATAAATATTTAAAGCCCTATTATTAGGGGGAAAAAACCCTTTCAAAATATGACTGCTTGGGGAACCAGCAGTTAGCGTAATGGCTATGTCGCTGGACTCCCACGTAGTCGACCGCGGTTCACGTCCCGGACCCGGTGGCTTAAAACTCACGCGGGGCGCGTGTGCGTGCATGCCCAAGATCCCGAGAGGAGAATGGAGGAGAAGGGATTGCGGCGTGACCATCCCTCCTGGGGGGTGATTTCTCGCTTTCTGTCTCTATGTCTCTCTCTGTCTGTCTGGCGAGCGCACGCGCCCTACAGTGAAAATCTCCAAAAAAAAAAAAAAAAAATTATGACTGCTTGGAACCAGCAGGTGGTGTGGTGTTAGGGTGCTGGACTCCCACGTGGTCACCTATGGTTTAAATTCTGACCCCAGTTGCCTGAAAAACATGTTAAGTACATGGCATGCGTGTCCAAAATCTTGACAGGAAGATATGGAGGATAAGAGATTGAGATATGAACACTTCCCATGGGGGATGCTTTCTGCCTTTCTGTTGCTCTCTGGTGAGTGTATGTCCCTTCTGACAATTAAAAAACAAAACAAAACAAGTAAGTAGGAATCATTTGATGAGGCTAACTTTATTGCTGTCTTATTTTAAGAATGCTACAAAATTGATTGCTCACGACCCTCACAGGATTATTTTCTGAAAGGCTTTATGAACTACTGCACCAGATTTTGGAAAATCTTGCTAGGAGAGAAAGGATAATTTGTCTGACAATCCCATTTCCCATTGGTTAAAGACTTGGGGTATTAATTCTTCATAGGGTATTAATTCTGCCCTGCTGTGGTGTGCATACTTGATCATCAAAAGTTCCCCCGGGCTTCTCAGGCCTTAGCAGCAATAGAGAAGCTGGTGAGTAGAGAAAAGGCCTGAGCTATGGGCATGAGGCAAGGTATCATCTGCTGTGCCATGGAAGCAGGTGCAAAAACAAGTGGCTACAGGTCTCAGAGGTGGGGCTAGGAGAATCTAAGGTAGAGAGTATGAGTCCTAATACACAGGGTGACTTGTGCCTATGTAGTTCAACTTTTAGATGCCTGGTGCCTCAATGCTGAGTCAGGATAAAACACCGTTAATGGGTAACCCAATGGCATGGTGGTTAAGACGGCTAGATCTCATGTGGTTGAAGGTACAGTTCGAGTCCCAGACCCCGCAGCTTGAGAAACACACTGTGAATATGTGTGTGTATACCCAAACTTCTGAAACGAAAGATAGAGGAAAAGGGATTGCAGTGTGATCATCTTCTGTAGGGGGTGTTTTCTTACTTTCCCTCTTTTTCTCTTTCTCCAGGAAGCAAAAAAAAAAAAAAAAGAAAAAAGAAAAAAAAAAACTAAACTAAACCACAGTTAATCCTGTGTACAGAGAGCCACATGAGAGGCTCTTTGTGTGCACTATAGTCCACAGGGTGCATATCAGGACTTTGTTCTTCTGAACAGATGAGGACCCAATCTTCTTGGCACACCATTAAGATGAGTTTGGTGGAATGTAACCGATGCTTCAAGCTGGTGTGACGATAAGAATGTGCATTAACTCAGAAAAGAGGAAGTCCAGAAGTTGGTCTATCTGACAGTTGAATCATACTTAAGTTGTTTTCAAATAGGCTACCATCTGCTCAGTCAGATTTCTTCTATGTCTTCCTTCTTTTTGTAGAACTCAATAGTCATATGTAATATGTTCCAACATCGAAAGTGTTTTCTATTTCCCCTCACCTCCTCAGCACACTATTACAAAAGTCAAATCGTTTAGTCAGCTGCGTTACAACTTCCTAAAGAAAGTTGCCAATTTCTCAGCCAGAAAAATTAGTTGAGTTCTCACTTTTGAGGGGACTTCAAACATTTTGTGGAAAATGGAATTAAAATATGATGGTGGAAATATTTAATCCATGCATAGTTATCATAATGTACATTTTCTATGAACTTTCGGAGACTCCTTTATCTTCCCTATATCCTCTACTTAAACAGATCCACAGTTTACATTGCCTCTTTTGCCATGCTGCCTCTTCCTTGATCATATTTTATGCTTTTAGGATTATTGATTGCAAACAACACCGAAAATATGCCTATCAAGCTGAAATGGAATCTATTGAAAATATATCTAGACTCAGAATCTATGGAAAGCTGGAAAAACAACTTGGGCAGAAACTGTAACAGGTTAGGCACAGCCAAATTCTGCCACAGAATGGTCTGCTTAGGCTGTTACTGCTTGTAGTACTGCCACCCTGCATCTGTCCCCACACAGCTGGGTCCACCTGCCACGCATTGCCTCCCCTCAGCCCATTGTGCCAGCTTACCCATCCATTTGGTGATGACTTTCTTATTACTGTTCTTTGCATTTCTGAAATAGAGACCTTTCTGACTGAAGTGGATTTTTTTCAGTCCTTGTCATCTCTAAAGACCTGGTTTTACTTTTTTTTTTTTTTTTTTAAGGTTTTTACCATAGGGCATGTGAGCTCGCCAGAGAGACAGATAATGACAGTGAGAGGGAAAGTGAGAAATCATCTTCCAGAAGGGATGGCCATGCTGCAATCCCTTCTCCGTTCTCCTCCTGGGATTTTTGGAGTGTACACATACACACCTGGCATGAGTTTCAAGCCATCAGACCTGGGACTTGAACCGTGTCAGCCATGTGGAAGTCCAGTGCCTTAACCACTACATCACCTTCTGGCCCAAGACTTGGTTTTTCAAATAATCAATCTTAAACAGTATCTAGTAGCAAACATAATTTTTATATGATCTGAGTTTCGTTGTTGAGATTTAGGTTTGAACAACTGAAGTTTTCTCCCCATTGGTTTGAGTTCAGTTTTAATCAAAGATAATCAGATAATTTGAATTTTCTGACAGACTATTGGCATGTTTCCTGCAACCAAATGAGTAAATTTATCGAGCATGTGTAGTTTA
Organism: Tupaia belangeri chinensis; assembly: GCF_000334495.1. NCBI lineage: Eukaryota > Metazoa > Chordata > Mammalia > Scandentia > Tupaiidae > Tupaia > Tupaia belangeri. The sequence continues at coordinate 631,135 of NW_006203325.1, read as the reverse complement.
AATTTTTCTGGTGAGAGTGTTTTATTGATTTGCTCTTTTGTAATTAAATCAAATAAGCTAGTATTTCTAGGTACCCAAGCAGAGAAAACATGACTTACACATTTATTTGACTGGATTTGTTATTTTGTTAAATTGTGCTGATGGACACACTGAACCATGCAAAATGAGATTTGAAGTATAATAAACCTCACATATTATCCACAGAGCTTAATCTACTTTTATCTAAGCTATCCAGATGTTTTAGTACCAGTTGAAGAAAAGGGCAAAATAATGATGGGTTATATTATCTATACATATAATGGTGGCTTATATATACCTAGAGAAAAATATGGATTCTTTTCAGCCTAGCGGTACTTTTCTCTAAGGAACAATAAAACCATGACTACAGTTTTCATAGGTTTTGAATATATTTACTTAAAGCCAAAATAAGTCAATCAAAAAATTTAGTTTTAGAAATGAGATCTATAAGATGCATGAGAAAAAAAATATTGACCTTTAATCCTTAAGCCAGTATTTAAGACACTATATTGAACTAGTCAAAATTTTTCATCAATACCATTGAGTCTCCAATGAGATTGAATTAGTGCTTTTACAAAAGAAGAAACCAGAACACAGAGGTCATGTGAATTGCTTGTTTTCACCAAGCTAATCAACTGAATTAATGACTAGATCATTTTGTTTTTCAATACAGTATAAGGGAACAGTCCCCACCAGACTCTTTTCCATAACTGCAGAGTTGAAAAAGATAGACAGTTCACTGCCATGATTCTGCTAAAATCGTTATGGGAAATTCAGTGTAAATGACCTTAGGGCCGTGGTCCTTCTACCAAGGAAGAAAACCAGGGCTTAAAGAATTGTGTGTATGGTACCAGCAGATGGCATAATGGTTATGTTGCTGGATTCCCACATGGTCAATGCAGTTTGAATACTGGATGTAGTGGCTTCAAACTCACACCAGGTGTGTGTGGATGTATGCCCAAAATCCCAAGAGGAGGATGGAAGAGAAGAGATTGGGGGATGGCCATTCTCTCTTGGGGGGTGATTTATCACTTTCTGTCTCTGTCTCTGTAGCCAGCACATGGACCCTATAGCAAAAATATCTCTCTCTTTCAAAAAAAAAAAAGTAGTGTGTGGAGGGACTAGCAGTTGGTGTAATGGCTATGTTGCTGGACTCCCATGTAGTTGACCATGGTTCAAGTCCCAGAACTGGTGTCTTAAACTCACCCCGGATACATGTGCTTGGTGTCCAAGATCCTGAGAGGAGAATGGAGGAGAAGGGATTGCGGCATGGCCATCCTACATGGGGATGATTTCTCACTTTCTCTCTCTCTCTGTCTTTGTGGCAAGCACATGCACTCTATAGCAAAAACCTCTCAAAATAAATAAATAAGAGTGGTGTGTGGAAACTAAATGCCAATGGGCCAGGGACTCCCTCTTGGCCATTGTGACCAAGGGGCCAGTGCCCAAGCTCTCCTCTTCCTCAAACCACCCCAGCCCCTCCCCAATAGCCAGGCGTGCCTGGTCTGCCTCGACCTGTGCCACTTCCTGTACCTGTGTGAGCACCTCCACTGCACGTGGGTCATCTGGACCCTGCACTACTGGAGCACGTGGCTCGTGCTGTTCACACAGTTCAATACCACCTTCTAATGTGGTGCCTGACCGAGCCACCTGTCCACACTGACTTGGCTGAGGTGGTGGGCTGCCAGTGTTCATCTCCATCAGAGGAAATTGAAAGTTTCATATGAAAAGAAATATGGTTGAGGGACCAACAGTTGGCATAATGGCTATGTCGCTGGACTCCCATGTAGTAAACCGTGGTTTGAGTCCCAAGCCCGGTGGCTTAAACTCACACCAGGCACATGTGTGCGCGTGCCCAAGATCCTGAGAGGAGAATGGAGGAGAAGGGATTGCGGTGTGGCCATTCCCCTTGTGTGTGTGTAGGGGGGGTGTTGATTTCTCACTTCCTGTCTCTCTTGTCTCTCTCTGTCTTTCTGGTGAGTACACGTACCCTATAGCAAAAATCTCTCAAAGAAAAAAAAAAAAGAAGAAAAAGAAAAAGAAAAGAAAGAAATATGGCTGGGGGCCAGCAGGTGGCGTGGTGGCTAAGGCACTGGAATTCCCACATGACGGACTGTCCTTTGAGTCCTGGACCTGGCAGCTTGCTTTGTCTTTCTCTTTTTCTTTCCCTCTCTGTCTTTGGCAAAACTCATGTGGAAAAAAAAATAATTCTTAAAAAAAAAAAAAAAAAGTAATATGGTTAGAAGCAGTAGATGGTATAACAGTCACTTCACTGGACTCCTCTGTAGTCGACTGGGATTTGAGTCCCAGACCCAGCCACCTAAAACTCATGCTGGGTATGTGTGCATACATGCCCAAAATCCCAGGAGGAGCACGAAGGAGAAGGGACTATGGCATGGCTGTCCCCCCTGGGGGGTTATTTCTCACTTTTTGTCTCTCTGTCTCTCTGGTGAGTGCACACATCCTATAACAAATATCTTATTCAAAAAGAAAAAGAAGAAATACAGTTGGATATAATCCAAATAAGGTTTTGCATTCGCACATAGTTGACCGTGGTTTGAGTCCTGAACCCAGTGGTTTGAACACCACAGCAAACAAATGGATTGTTGGGAAAGTCATCATGCTTTTTTTTCTTTTTGTATAGAAAAACACAGAAAAATATTGGGTTGTTGGGAAAGTCATGACACATTTTTACATAGAGAAACATAGAAAAGTGCATCATGATTTTCCCAATGACCTGATATGTCATGACTTTTCTAGTGACCTCATAGATAGGTAATTTTAAAAAAATGCTTAAAATGAATAAATAATAAAATAAAGTGGCAGGTCCAGCCATAATGGGTTGTGCTGCTCAGAGCACATGGAAGGCCTAGTTTGAGTCCTGCCACACATAAAAAGCTAAGCTCAGTGGCATGTACCTTTAGTCCCAGCTACAGAAAGGCTGAGGCAGGAGGATCACAAGGTAGGGAAACTAGGTGAAAAAAAAACAAATCCAACAAATTCAAACAAATTCATGTAATTATTATGTGTCCCAAGTTGGAAGTCTATTTTAGTTAATATTTTAACACAATATGAAGCCATAATAAAAGCCACTGTTATTTTTATTTCAGAATGCTAGTTCATGAATGCAAATAGATACAGTGTTTAATTAATGACGTTATTTGCAATATGTTTAACATGGGTAAGTTTTTAAAACCTACTTTAAAGAGGAGTAAAGTTTATTGATTAAAGGTGGGAGATTATAGTTAAGATATCAGTCCTAGTTCATGATCTTTTACTATATTATGCGTTGTACAGTGGATTTTATTTTTTCCTGAGATGTCCTACTTTCCTGCCTATAAAATGAAGACACTGATACATAAATCTTTAAAAAAAGAAAAAAGAAACTGAATGTCACTTACACATATAGTATTTTAAAATGGTATAACTGTATGAGTGACAACCTTGTCCTAGGGCAAAATGGCAGAGTTGTCCTCTTCCTGGGTGGCGGCATTAGCAAAACACACGGGATCCCATGTGGAGAGTACTCATCACTGTTTGCGAACATTGCTACATGATCTCTTCTGCGTGGGCTGTTAGTTCCTAGAGATACTTTAAAGCCTATGGGAGCCTGTGGAATGTAGGTTTCCTCTACAAACTTTTAAGACCTGTGGGAGCTACCTGAGTTTCTCAGACTGGAATGTGTTCTGTTTGGGGCAGCGATGAAACTAACGGTTTTAGATCCATTCCACACTCATGATAGTCCATGACTCTTGACCTTGTAAAGATCAGGTGCTCCATTTCAAATGCCTGACATTATAATCCTAGTTGAGAGGTACAGATTGGGGGTGACCTGTGATCTTCAGGTTTCTTTTTGATCTTGCAGCCTTCCTCATTTGCTTCACTGCTACATGTGCATTCCAGCACAGCAACTGTCGCAGCACCTTCACTAGAGAGCTGCCCACCTGCTTTCTATGAACCACTCCTTTGAAGTGAAAGGCTTCACCCAGAACACCCCTGTCACTCACCCTCCTATTCCTCCAGTCCCTCCCAGTCACATTAAACAAAAGAACAGAAAACAAAAATCTAGACTCCTAGTTCACACTGGAGAAGCTGATATACTTTCTTTGCATTTTGGCTTCTCAAAGAAAAGTATACCATGGTTTTTAATGCTTTTGTAACCAATGAGCATTGTACAGTTAAGCTAACATTATTCAGGACATTATTAAATCAGGCCTTTTTCCACTGGGTCACCTGGAGGTCATTTATAAATACAAACAACTGCCACATTATGATCCAGAGCACAATACTTCTCAGCATTTTTCATTTAAGTTTTAAGTTAGAAGAGCACTGTTATGAAGTTCATATGGACTCTCATTATTTTCAAATTGTTTTAATTGTTTATTAAATCATTTATCAAATGGCAATGTACCTATTGTTCTGAGTATGTCTTTTTAGAGCAATGATCAAAACTGAATAATTAATTGAGTGATAAATTATTTATAAGCAATTATTTAAAAGCAAATGAACAACATCTTGCTTTCTTCACTTCTTCATAGCAACCAGAAAATAAAAGCAATGGTTTGATTTTTTTTTCTTAAAAGATCTCTCTCCTTAATTTAATCAATATTATTTCAGAAAGCAGAACTTAGAGTCATATCGAAGAAATTTATCTCGACACGTCCAACATTATTATGTTTTAGCATAGATTCAGAGTAAGGGGATAACAGGATGGAGTCAGTGTGTGACAAGTTTTTTAAATTTGTGAAACTTCAATCTTCTTATCTTCAAAATGAGGATAATGGTTATTTCCTTGTAGGGTAAATGGAGGCAGTAATCAAAATATACTGGCAGCTACTTCAGCAGG
>NW_006203325.1:625043-626141 GCF_000334495.1 Tupaia belangeri chinensis | reverse complement strand
CTGAAACTCTGTACTGAAGATTGGAGGGTGGTTGACTCTTTCCACCCGGGAACTGACCCCTAATCTTCCTGGGGGATTGAGTGAAAGTCTACGAAAATCACTTCTGTTTTCCAGATACAGCTAATAGGTCATATCCTCCAAGTCAATTTCTTGTTCATTGCACAGCAATGGTCACCTCCTCTAGCAATTCCAGGTCCCCACAGGTTTTACAACAAACAACAATGACATTTGTCACATCCCTGGGACAAGTTTAGTCTAATTTTTTTTTCCCCACCAACTGCTTTTGGCCAAACGCATTCATGTATGAAGCTCCCTAGTCTAGCTGTGAAGCTGTTTTAATGAACGACTGATGACTTCAACATCTTAATTGAAATCATACCACATTGAAGATATTTTAATATATTTTTAAATTCAATGTAATTACCAGAATTATTCATATCACTCTTAAAACCCTTTCTGCTTATTTTTCTATTTTTTCAGTGAATTATTTTCACTAGGATCCATTCTCTTCTACAGAAAGTTTACACAAAAATTTGATATTTGATCATTTTGTTTTTTACCAATATCAAAAAAATTTAACCATTGCTATTAAAAAGTTTATTTTGTCACTATGTCTTTACTATTTTAAATTATGGATCTATTCTAGCCCACCAAAGGTTGAAGAAAGAGTAAAGTGAACATTCAGATACTCTTTTCCTAAGTTTGTTAAACATCATCACATGCTCTAGCTCTCAAATTCATTTCCCTTGGGAACCAGCAGTTAGCGTAATGGCTATGTCGCTGGACTCCCACGTAGTCGACCGCGGTTCGCATCCCAGACCCGGTGGCTTAAAACTCACGCCGGGCGCGTGTGCATGCGTGCCCAAGATCCCGAGAGGAGAATGGAGGAGAAGGGATTGCGGCGTGACCATCCCCCCTGGGGGGTGATTTCTCGCTTTCTGTCTCTATGTCTCTCTCTGTCTGTCTGGCGAGCGCATGCGCCCTACAGTGAAAATCTCTCTCTCAAAAAAAAAAATTCATTTCCCTTTCCCAAAGTCATTGAGTGGGATGTAAAATCAGGATACTTCAAACCCCCCCCCCCACCAATTCCCATGAACT
>NW_006203325.1:604242-624409 GCF_000334495.1 Tupaia belangeri chinensis | reverse complement strand
GAAAAACAGCATACTCCAACCCCCCCCCCCCCAACTACTTCAGTGTATCTGTCCAAAGAACAGTAATATTCATCTACAAATACCAATTCCTTAGTTGTATTGGATTCATAGTTAAGAAGGAGAAAGTGATGTGATCAACATAATTCTAAATCATCAGCTAACCTAAAGTCCATATTAAGTTTTTCCAAAATTTCCCCAAAATGTCCTTTGTAGTGTGTGTGTTTTACTCTCTTGATCTGGGATCTGATCAGTTCCTCAGCTTATATATGGCTGTTATTTCTCTTGTGAAAGCAAAATTGATACTCCTTATTTGTTACAACAAACATGACTCAACACAATCAAGAGAAAAACACTTGACACCTTGAGATAGATAAAGATAATTGACCAGCGTGTGTATTTTTGATCCCCAAACAAAAACAAAGTGAATTTATCCTAAACTTTTATAGTGTTAATATGGAACTTTACTTTAAGACATTTGTTAGTATGTTATGCTAACCATGAGGGAAAGTTGCCTATTTCCCCCATCAGCAGGATAAAGCAAGCTTAAGCAGGTGGCATGATAGTTAAGGTGCTGGGCACTCCCGCATAGCTGACCAGAGTTTGAGTCCTGGACCTGGTGGCTTGCTTTCTCACTTTCCCTCTCTCTCTCTTTTTCTCTCTCTCTGGTCAAATTAAAATAAATGAATGAGTAAATAAAAAATACTTAAAAAAAAATCAAGCTTGGTAATTTTGATAAGATAGGTTATTTTTCCTTGGAATGATTTTGTGATTTTCTTGTTAGGATGAATTAACCCGTGCGGCTTTTTAATATTATTATTATTAATTTTAAATCTGTTTCTTCTGAGAAAGAAAAAGAGACAAGTACCTTCAACAGGGTCTCACGTTACGATGCCTCCCCAGGCCTTCCCAGTTAGCTAGTGTAGGCATGTGTACAGTTCCACCTAGGAACTGAACCCTAATCTTCCACGTTGATTTAACATTACAGAGCCACAAGCTATGGCTACTCTGTCACCGTGGCTGGCACCTTCCTCCTCTGCCCCCGTGCCTGCCACTCCTCCACTACCACCATGGGCCTTTTTCCATGTGCTTAAAGATACTTGCGTCTCCAAGTCTTGGTTGCCCTAGTTAGTCTTCCTCAATCTAGAACAATCCCACTGCTTCTCTCTGTTCTTTATCAGACAGGGTTCTCTTGAATCCAGGCATGGTGTGCAACAGAACATCCCTCATTCAGGATTGTTCTATTCAATGTGACAAAATTAATGACCACCATTACACTTTAAAAAAAAGTTTTTTTCTTTTTTAGATATTTTTGCTACAGAATGCATGTGTTCGCTGAAGAGACAGGAAACATGAAATGACCCCCAGGGAGAATGGCCATGCTGCAGTCCTTTCTCTTCCATTCTCCTCTCAGGACTTTTTGGTGGCATGTACACACATGTATCTGGCTTGAGTTTCAAGCCACTGTATCTGGGACTCCAACCACGGTAGGCCATGTGGGAGTCCAACAATATAACCATTATACCATCTACTGGTCCCCATTACTCTTTTTGATGTCAACATTGTTCCAGATTTAGACAGTTTGCTACTTAGAAAGCCAGCCCCTATGTCCTATTATTATGACCTCATCAATGTTTAAGCATTTCATTGCTTTCTGGTATCGTAAATTGTCTAGGCTCATGTCGCTGGAACCAGTTATTTCTCCAAACAATTGTGGTTCTTTTAAGTGGAAAATAGTATTTATAAATCAAGATTTTCTATGTCCTTTCAATGGATAGAGCTAAGAGAATTAAAAAAAAAATCCATTCAGTATAGCAGGTGGTATGGTTGTTAAAGCGCTGGTCTTTTACATGACCAGCTACAATTCGAGATCTGGACCTGATGGCTTGAAAAATCACACAGGTGCATGTGTGTGCATGCTCAGAACCTGAGAGAAGAATGGAGGAGAAAAGGTTGCGGAGTGGCTATCTCTCCTAAGGGGCAACTTCTGACTTTTTTCTCTCTCTCTCTCCAGTGAGCACACATGCCCTATGGCAAAACAAACAATAAACAGACAAGAGCCATCATACTGATACTTCTTATCAAATTCAACATAGGAATTTTCTCTGGTTTTGTCCATTTTCTTTTTTATATCTCCTTTTCATCCACAGAAAACTACTGCTTCTTAACATCACTATATCCATTTATTCCAGAATGCAATATACTGCACTTTCAGAATTATAATACCATAGCAACAGTCCTACTAAGTAAAGGTTAAGATTGCTTTGTAATTCTTTTTATCTCAGATTATATCCACACTGCTGTGTTCTAATTACATGAATTATTTTCTCTGTGTGATTGTTATCAGTTCCATATATGGTTAGGATAATTTGTTTCTGATTATATTTAATTTTAGGGTTTACCTTTTCCATAATTCCTGATTTAATTTTATTTATTGGATATGTAAACACACATATAACCACAAACGTTTTTCATGTGGTATAGAAGTCAAAACCAAAAAACAAGTTAATGCTCAGAGTCTTGCTGCAGTTCCTATCCCTGAAACCCATTCCCACTCACTGCTGCTGGTAACTGTTTTGAGTGGTTTCTGGTTTATCTTTCCTGTGTTTCTTATAAGCAAAACAATATACTTTCTTTTTTCTTTTTTCTTTACTCTTTTTTTTTTCTGGGGGGGAGGGTTGCTATAGGGCGATGTGCTCACCAGAAAGTCAGAGAGAGACAGAGAGACAGAAAGCAAGAAATCACCCCCCAGAGGGGATGGCCACGCCTCAATCCCTTCTCCTCCATTCTCCTCTCAGTCGACTACATGGGAGTTCAGCCACATAGCCATTACGCTAACTGCTGGTCCCAAAACAATATACTTTGTTATTCTTATTTTTCTTGTGCAAACAGTTGGATGCTGTATATACTCTTGAACTTTACTTTTTTACTTAATAACATTGGGTCGTTGGAAAAGTCATGACATATTTTGCATAGAAAAAAATACACCATGACTTTTCTGACAGCCCAATATAACCTGGAAATAACTCCTAATGATTTTATAGCTTTCCTGACAGTCATTATTTCTATAAAATTCAGTTTTCCTGGCCTAAATGGATGTTCCTATCAACTTGAGGTCATTAAATTTATTGTGTACAACCAATGTTCATTATCTTCTATGTTTTTCTTGGGTCAGTTTTTAAATTTTTTATTTATGGTAGGCAGCGTGCATGCATGCATGTGAAAGAGAGAAGCACCCTCCACAGGGCTCGGTCAGGCATCAATCCCTTCCACCAGGGGGCCAGCAGGTGGTGTGGTGGTTGGTGGCTCTGGACTCCCATATGACCAACCATGGTTTGAGTCCTGGACCTGGTGGCTTGCTTTTTCTCTTTTTCTCTCTTTCTTTCTCTTTCTCAAGCTGTCCCTCTCTGGTCAAATTAAAATAAACAAACAAATAAATAAATAATTAAAAGTTAAGTAAAAAGTAATTCTTAAAACAAAAAAAAAAAAACAAAAAAAACAACCTCTTCCTACAATCCTCCAACCCACCAGGATACTGGGCATGCGTACATGCCCCCAGTGTGTTTCAGATTGATTGCACTAGGGACTTGAGCCACAGTCAGCTTGTGGTTTCCAGCTCTGTGGTCCAGTATGCTACAATCTGTGCCACAGAGGCTTGGCCCTCTCAAGTTAGTTTCTTTAAAAAAAAAATGTTTTATTGTCTCTAAAATATTAATATTTTGTTAGTTTTTTATCACAAAACTTTGCTAGGTTTCACATTTTTAAGATTACAATGGTAAATTGCTACATTTAAAAAAACAGGATTATTTTGACTTATTTTAGAAATATGTATTACTAATTTGATAACTGACCTGTAATTCATGTGTATTTCTCATCTAATATTTAAACAGTATTTTTCAGGGTATTGTTCAGGATTTGAAAGCAAATCAATTTCGCATTCTTTCTGTAACTTGGGTGTGTAGGTAGTCACTGGTCACATGGCTGGCTGAGCAGAATTAGTGTCAAGATTAAAACTGGTTTAAGTTCCCTGGTTTAAAATGCCTGAGTCAAATAGTGGAGTCAAATTGTCAGACTTGACTTAAGGATGGCTGAAGGGATAGTCTCTGCTGTTTCATTAAACAGATTTTTTTTTTTTCTGTTCTGTAGCATGGAATTATCCAAGTTGACTTCTGATATATTTTTTAAAAATTTCTTTTGCGGGGGGAGAGGTTTTTGCTATAGGGTGTGCACGCTCACCAGAAAGAGCGAGACAGACAGAAAGTGGGAAATCACTCCCTGGAAGGATGGCCATGCTGCAGTCTCTTCTACTCCATTCTCATTCTCCTCTCGGGATCTTGGGCATGCATGCACACACACCTGGCGTGAGTTTATTGTTCAGGAATAAGCCACTGGGTCTGGGATTTGAACTGCGGTTGACTACATGGGAGTCCAGCCACTTGGCCATTTACGCTACCTGCTGGTCCATACTTTTGATATTTTAGCAGGTGGTAAGAGCCTCTGTTATCATTATAAATTGCAGTTTTCTAGTAAACAAAACTGTTGGCAGAATTTGGTAACTTCGTAGCTCTATTTCAAGCCTAAAAATCTAAAAAAAAACAAAACAAAAAACAAAAACCAAAACGAAACAACAAACCACAAAATCCCAACAAAGTTGTTGCCAGTTAAACTGAATGTTGACCTATTGCAGTTGGCTTTAGTCTAAAAATGCTTTAAAATTAGGTGTTGAGCACTTACTGATCAAATCCCGGTGATTCCTTGAGGATAACCTAAGGTTTTCCCCTTGTTTCATTCTTTCACTGATTTCTTCTTTCTCTGTGACACTCATGCGTTTACTTCAGTCTCTCTTTTATAAGTAACAGTTGGTGCAAATTGAAAATGTTGGGCCTATGAGTGTGGGCAGAAAAAGGAGTGCAGTAACCCAACCCGGGGTTCACTTTTCCTCTCTCCACATTCCTGTCTCCACATTGAGGCATTACCCTATTTTTATGGAATCAGGAGACTGCAATTCTTCCCCTCCTCTGCTGCTTACTAACTAGTTTAACTCAGGCTGTTTGGCGCAGTAACTTTTCATCTGTAAAATGGAGGTTGTGATACTTACCCTGTCAACCTGACAAGGGTTGCTGTAAGCATCTAAATTGTGTGTATCTACAGAAAAGTGATGAGGAGACTTTGGACATTTATGTCAATAACTAGGTGACATTTCTGTCATTGCTATAGCTACATAGCCATGTACATTTGTGCGATAGTGTTAATACTTGGGAAGTGACGATAAGCTTTGGACTTTGATGTAATGTAATAATCATGGTTCATTCAAGTAATTTATTTAGAGAGTGAAAAATGTCTAAAGATTTTCTTTCTTTCGTTGCTAGCAAAAAAAGCATTATGAACATTAAACCATGCTGACGATGCACTTTTTTGTTTTGTTTTGTTCTGTCTTGTTTTTGCCATAGAGCTTGTATACTCTCTGGAGAGACAGAGAGAGAGAAGGAAAGGGGGAAATCATTCACCAGGGACATGGTGATGCTGCAATCCCTTCTTTTTTATTCTCCTCTTGGGATTTTGGGCATGCACACACACATGCCTAGCATGGTTTTTAAGCCACTGGGTCTAGGGCTTGAACTGTGGACTCCTTGTTGGAGTCCAGCACCTTACCTACCATGCTACTTGCTAGCCCCAGACAATGTATAATTAAAAAAATATATATTTAATTTCATTTGTTATTACTTTTTAAAAATTTGAATAGGAGAGAAAAGGAAAGCAAGAAAGCAAGCCGTGAGGTCCGAAACTTGAAGCATAGTTGGCCATGCCTTTAACCACCATGCCACCTACCGGTCCCATACGATGTATAACACTTTAAATTCTGAACGAGAGGCTGCTATTCTATGGTAGGTAAATAGAATGGAGATCCTAGTTTGTACCTGAACTTCCTCCCCTTGACTTTGGATATGACTAGCGATGTTTGGAATTGGGATGGAAGGCTCCCAGGGGGAGTATTTGCTGGAGCAAAAAGGTTCCTTATCCTAAGTCATGAAAGAGTTAAGACACAGAACTGGCACAAAGCTGAGAGCAAGGTTTTGGCTTTAAAGAGGAGTGTGGAACTGAAGATAACATGACATCTGTCACTCACAGCCTCCTCTGACCCACCTCGCAAAACTGATTTCACGGGTAGAGACTTTGAGCGCGCAGACTATGAACTGTACACGTAACAATGTGAAGGTTACACAGAAAGTCTCCCTGAGACATTAGGGACTTCAAACTGCTGTGCTTTGGGAACAATGTGATAGGAAAAAGGAATCTTGTCACCTTGTTTTGGTCCATTGGGAATTCCTGTGTCAGCAGTCCTGGCTGTGACAGAGCACAGAGCATGTACAGTCTGCATTGTCTGAGACTCTCCTGGGTCTCCAAAGCTCACCATGCCCTGTGTGTGAATGCGCACATGCGCTTGTTGGAAATGCGTTGGAAGAAGTACTTAAAAGAGACTAATTTGTTCTAAGATAACAAGTGGAGATAGAGCCAGAGACACTATTGTTTACTATTATTTTTTTTTTAATTTTTTTTTAATTTTTTTTTTTTTTGAGAGATTTTCACTGTAGGGCGCGTGCGCTCGCCAGACAGACAGAGAGAGACATAGAGACAGAAAGCGAGAAATCACCCCCCAGGGGGGATGGTCACGCCGCAATCCCTTCTCCTCCATTCTCCTCTCGGGATCTTGGGCACGCACGCACACGCGCCCGGCGTGAGTTTTAAGCCACCGGGTCCGGGACACGAACCGCGGTCGACTACGTGGGAGTCCAGCGACATAGCCATTACGCTAACTGCTGGTTCCCTGTTTACTATTATTGAGACCCTTAATTTTTTCCTAGGTTAGTGCACTAGTTTTCTTAATTTTCAAAAAAAATTTATTTATCCATTCATTTAGTTTAATTTTACCAGAGAGAGACAGAGATAGAGAGGGAGGGAGGGAAAGCGAGAGAGCAAGCCACCAGGTCTGGGACTCAAACCGTGGTTGGTCATGTGGGAGTGTCTAGCGCCTTAACTACTGCCCCACCTTCTGGTCCCGTTTTCTTCTTCTTTTTTTTTTAAAGACTTTAAAACATGAACTTAAGACTATGTTTTTAGTAATTTTTAAAAGGTGAGGCACAACAGTGTAAACGTATTCAGTGCCACTGAACTGTATACTTAATGTTTAAGAGGGTACATTTTATAAGTAATTTTACCATAATTACAATGAAAAAAATCAATGAGTGTAGGGGAGGGGGAAAAGATAACTTCCTTTTAAGGAAAAAAAGATAGTTAGTTTAACAAATAGAACAATATGGGACAAAGGATAGCCTCAAAGGGATTTCTGCCAGCCAGACCAAGTGACAATGCACTCCGGATGAGCCGTTAGCTCTCCTGTCTGCTCATTAATCCCCGGACATTGAAAAACGATGAGCACTCACCGCAATCCTTCAGTCCACTTGCCAGTAAATATCCAAATATATTCAGCTCCTTGAACCTTTTCCAGGCCAGATGTTTGAGGACTTTTCAGTTCTCTGGTTGAAAACTGTCCTTTATCTTCTTGATTTATGACAGTCTTTCATTTGATGATCAAACGGAGTCACTCATCATTCTGCGACAGATGTCTTAGAAGGTCCCTAGGAGAGTATTTATACCTGATAGACTTTTGCCCCTCAGTTCTGCCTCTCTGTGTCAGCAGCACGGGTCTCGGTGCACCCAGAGCTTCCTTCCGCGTTGGCATATTATTTACGCTACTGTTTTTTCTGTCTTTTAAAGATCAGCCCTTTGTGGGGTGATGTGTGAGATGATGTCGCCTGGGGTGAAACATTGCAGGTACCAGGCCAAGTCCCTCACGTGACTCAGCCCTGACAAATCCGTAAGTCTTCTATTCTCACACTCACCGTGGGGTTAGAAAAGTTTGGAGTTTGGTTATTTTATTTATTCCAGGAGAGAGAGAGAGATACAGGAACCCCCCAAAGGGTCTTCATGCCACATACCTGTGTGTGCCCAAAGGCCTTGCGAGTGCCAAGACTCAAACACAGGACCTTTCCCACATGGGTCCAGTTGCATTACCACTGCACCACTGTGTGGCCTCATGGTTTTCCGTTTTACCTGCTCACTCCAGTAAGGAGATTTGGGAAGAATATTTCTTTTTTTTAAAATTATTTTTATTTAACTTTATTTATTTACTCATCTTAATTTGATCAGAGAGGGAGAGAGAGAGAGAGAGAGAAAGAGAGAGAAAGTGAGAACGCAAGCCCCAGTAGGTCTGGGACTCAAACCACTGTCAGTCATGTGAGAGTCCAGCACTCTTAACCACCATGCCACCTGCCGACCCGGGAAATATATTTCTTATATGATGAAAAATAAAGTGACCTTATATTTTAAGAAAACCTCTTTTTTCTTTTAGAAGAAAGATAATAAAAGGAACATATATTCATTAAAATGAGAGAAGTTATTAGAGGGGTCATTAATAAGATGGAAGTGGGGGGAGCATTTAGAGAAATCCACATTCAGAAATATAACATTATTTCTCCTCGATCTTCCTCCCCTAGCTAGAAATATGGCACCTACTAAGCAATTGACTGGCCTAGTCATTTTCTTGGACACTAGCTCACAGAACCATGTAGCAAGTGATTGGAAAATACATGGTTTGATTTGGGACAAGGCCAGTGAGCATTTATTCTTAGCAGTAAGAAAAAGGTAGTTATAGAAGTGGTAACGCTTAAAGAATGAATGTCATTTTGAGGGCATTTAGAAACCTATGCTCTCTCAAGAACAGCTTTCTTGTTCATCATAAGGTACCTGAAAAGACACTCCTATTACGTTTCCTTCTCCAGTAGTTAAAGAACTTATGTAAAATGCTCTCTGGAAGGAATTAAGCCAATTTTGTTAGGTATGGAGCTAGCTATTTTAACATTACCTAGGGTACTTGTTAAAACACAGACTTGGCGCAAGACCCCCTGAGTCAGAAACACTGGGGTCTATATTTTTAACTGGACTCTGGGTTATTTCCCCAGAACAAAACTTGGTTTCACAATTTTTATTAGTGATTTTTATGTAATTGAGCTGTTGCCCTGAAAGTGAATGTTGATAGGGAGGACATCTCATGGGCTTTCAGGAGAGGGATGTGAGTAGGATGGGGGACAAAGCCCAGGGAAGGAGAAAAGAAAACAGAGATTAAGAGGCTGGTGGCAGAATTACATGCTCTGTTTTACACTTTGGATTTGACATCTGTAAAGATTATGACAGTTTTTCAGAACATGCAGTCTAGGAGAATAAAGGAGAAAAAAAATTGGACCTTAAACAAATTGGAAGGAACAGAGTAGTCATCTTACTCCGTGGTTGGAGGAGTGGTATTTTGTAACTCTTGGAAACAATACGCGAAATCACAAAATGAAAGATGAGTGAAAACTTCATGAACACATTTTATATACCAGAATAGAAGAACATGAATGTAGACAGAAAAAAAATATATAAACATATGTTTACCAAAAATATGACAGAAAAGTTATGAGAAAAATCTGAAATGTGTTGTAAACCTACTATATGCCAGGAACTTGCACTCATATATTTAATTTAATCCTTGTAATTGCCCTGTGAGGCACATATTTTTATGGCTGTTTTGAAAAGATGAAAAACTCAGAATTAGAAAAATTAAGTAGCAGGCTTGATATGAGAGTTCAGTAAGTGTGTTTGATTCGAGAGTCCTGCTGTCCTGGCTGAGCACAGCAGGCTTCACACCATGTCAGAGACTGGCAGCTGCTCACTACGGCCCAGGCTATCGTTGTCTTCTGGTGTACAATTGGACGGCTTTTCCCAGAACTCTGTGGGGAGGTTGGCCTATGACTGAGGTTACCAAATGGATTGGTGGTGGAAGTACGTGTTCTACTTCCAGGCCTGGCTTGAAACTCCTCCCATAATTCACCCCTCTTTTCCTTTCCCCTTTCCTTCCCTTCCCTTCCCTTCCTTCCCTTCCCTTCCCTTCCCTTCCCTTCCCTTCCCTTCCCTTCCCTTCCCCTCTTTCCTTTCCTCTTTTCTTTCTTTTCCTTCTTTCCTTTCCTTTCCTCTTCTTTCCTTTCCTCTCTCTTCTTTCCATTTTCTTGCTGACTGGAATGAAGATATGCTACAGGACAGCTTTGGAGCTTTGAACTAAAGATGGCGGAGCCTCCACAGCCTGCGGTCCCAGTAACTGTATCAAGACTGACCAGCATGGCAAAGTGTGGATTCTTGTCCTGAATTATGATACAATTGATTACAATGATGATTCTGTCATAACTAGTGTTCATATGAAGAAATCATACAGACTTCCGAAACTCCAGGGAAAAATGACCAAATGATATAGAAATAAACAATTTATATATTAGGAAACATAACCAATAAGTAGCTACGCAGGGCCACATTCTACCTAGGGAATAAAGAGTTGTAAATTAAATGTGAAATGTTCTGATAAGACCATGGGGACCAACATGCATTTACACAACGCTGAGGAGTTTTACTTGGTGCAAAAATTTTTAGATTTTTGCCATAGAGCATGGGCATTTGCTGGAGAGGGACACAGAGAGAGGGAGAGTAAGAAATCAACCCCGAGGGAGCATGGCCATGCTGCAATCCCTTTTCTTCTATTCTCCTCTCAGGACTTTGAGTATGCACCACACACCCGGGGTGATTTTCAAGTCACTGGGTCTGGGGCTAGAACATAGTTAGACATGTGGAAGTCTAGTGCCTTAACCACCACAAACCTACTGGCCCCGGTGCAATCTTTTCTAGAGGGAATAATTATTAAGAGACATTATGACATTCACCCTGTTTACATTGAAGTTTAGTTCTAGATATGAATCCTACATTATTATTTGAGGTATAGCCATCATGATGAAGTTATAGTAGTAAACAAACCCAAAATACAAACCAGTATGTTGGTCATGATTCCCTAGAGAAACAAAACCACATCTGTGTGTGCGCGTGCGCGTGCGCGTGTGGTATGAATGTATATATAGAGAGATTCAACAGATTGGATGATGCCCATTCACATTGTGGGAAATAATCTGCTGATTTAAATATTAATCTCATCTAAAAAATACCTTCACAGAAATTCCTAGAATAAAGTTTGAACAAATATCTGAATACCATGTCCTAATCAATTTTACACTTAAAGTTAACCATCACAGCCAGTGGAGTTAAATAGCCTGAAATTGAGAAATAATTTATCAGACTATAGTCATTAATTGGATGAACTGTCACACAGCCCTTCAAAATTGTGCACATGTAGACTAATACAAGGGGACTTCAAAAGGTTTGCTTGAAAAGGGTATTTAATTACAACTTTATTTTGATGCAGAAACATTTTGAAACCCATGCATAGTTTTTTCATAATATACATTTTTTATGAACTTCTGAAAACCCCTTTATAAAACATGAAAAAATGTCATTTTCTCATTTCATGGAATCTTGTTGAAATGCCCTACTTGTCAAGTTGTGTACAATGATAACAGGCAAGTCACAGCTTCTTGTACCATGAAGTTGAAAGCCCAGTAAGATAGACATCCTGGGAAATGGTGTAGGGGCATGGCATGCTTTAGCAGAAAGTAAGGATTATTTGACCAGAGAGGGATAAAGTGAGAGAGAGAGGGGGGAAGTAAGAAAGCAAGCCATCAATTCTAGTATTTGAAATGTGGTCGACCATGTGGGATTCCAGCACCCCTAATCACCACGCCACCTGCTTAACCCATAATAGTAATTTAAATAGACCTGGTAAGAAATAACTTGAGCTGGGTCTGGCAGGTGGCATGGTGGTTAAGGGCACTGGATTCCCACAGGGCTGACCATGGTTTGAGTTCCTGGACCTGGTAGCTTGCTTTCTCATTTTCCCTCTCTCTCTCTCTTACTCTCACTTTCTCTTGCTCTGTCCCTCTCTGGTCAAATTAAAAATAAATAAATACATAAATAAATAAAGTTAAATAAAATAATTAAAAAGAAAAAAAGAAATGACTCAAGCCTGAATTAAAATGTTAGCAGTGGAAATGAAATGAAAGAAAAGACCATAGGATTTGATGGCAGGAGGGCTGAAGGAGAGGGAAAATGTTAGGAATAACTCCTAGGCTTCTAGCTCTGCTGCTTCCCTACAAAGATACCTATGCAAGGAGGAAGAACAACTTCGAAGGAGAGAATGAGAATCTGAGTCTGCTTTTGAATGTTTCATTTCTTCCATGTGGTTATGGAACAAATAAGGTCCATTCAGAAAATACAGGGCAAACCAATTATTTTAGCAGGAAGAAATTAATATAAGGCATTAGTTAAGTAGGAAAAAGGGGATTAAGGTACACTTTAGTACTAGAGAGCTAGTGATTCTAGGAAATGACTTTCATCTTGGAGGGAAGAAATTAGGGTTTTCAGAGCAGAAAGCCTG
The DNA here is from genome assembly GCF_000334495.1 of Tupaia belangeri chinensis. Taxonomy (NCBI): domain Eukaryota; kingdom Metazoa; phylum Chordata; class Mammalia; order Scandentia; family Tupaiidae; genus Tupaia; species Tupaia belangeri. Next base: position 612,006 of record NW_006203325.1, on the reverse strand, counting down.
GAAGAGATGCCCTATGGAGTCGGGACAGACTGTTGAGGAATGGGGTGAGGCTGGAATGGGAAGGCTGAGATTGAGTTGGAGAGCAGAGCCAGCAGGGACTTCTGGGATGAACGGCCATCACTGAGGTGATGCTGATAGGACAGAAAGCTGGCAGAAAGAGAAACTCCCTTCTTCCCCTTCTAGCTTTGCTGTCTCCCATAACAACCTCTGTGGACTCTTACCCACTGTTGAAGAGAGATGAAGTTTGCTTAGTAAAAGTCCCAGCATCACGGAATATAGAATACAAAAATATGGGCTTGGGCCAACCCTGTGCTCTTGTAGCTTATGGAACTGGACCCCACACGGCTGACTGTGGTTTGAATCCTTCCCTGGCAATTGAAAAACATGCCAGGTGCATGTGTGTGCCTGCTCTGAATCCCACAAGGGTGGAGAAATGAGGGTAAGAGATTATGGTGTCACCACAGCCATTGGGAGATACTTTCTCCCTCCCCCACCCATCTCTCTGTCTCTCTGTGGCAAATGCATGCACTCTCTAGCAATTCGAAGGAAGAAGAAGAAAAATGAAAGAAATATTTTAGAAAACAGTATTAGAAAGATCAAAGGCTGTGCTAGCCCCATGGCCTAATGGTTATGGGAGCTGGATCCTACTCGGACAATCCTGATTGGGGGCTTGAAAAACACATCTGGCATGTGTGTACACTACCCCAAATCCTGACAAGGTGGAGAAATGGGCCAGAAAGTGGACTTTTTAATTCACCAACTCTGGAAGACAAAGTCTTCTCGATTAGTTGTGGAAGAACCCTCTGGTTTTAGCACATCTAGGTTAGCTGTAGCATCTTTGGTTCTGAGATGAGCAAATGTAAATCAGTAAGGTTATGAGGACATCCATGGCCCAACTTGTCACACAGGAGAATGCGGAGGAATCTCACTAACATAATGTCAAGTGAAAGAAGCCAGGCACAAAAGAGTGCATTGTGTATGATTGTTTATTTCAAGTTTGAAGGGCTGTTGATGGTAGACACTCAGAATTGCAGATGCTTTCGGAGGACTAATGATTGGGATGAGGCACAGAAGAGGATTCTGGGATACTGCAGTGGTCTATATCTGGATCAATATGCTAGTTATGGGAATGTATTTGATTTGAGAAAATTAATCAAACTGTGTGTACCCCAGTAATTTGTGTACTTTTTAATATGTATGCTATACTTTAATTAAAAATATACTTGGGGAGCCAGCAAGTGGCATGGTGGTTAAGGGAACTGGTCTCCCAAATGACTGACAACAGTTTGAGTCCTGGATCTGGTGGCTGGCTTTCTCACTTTCCACCTCTCTCTTTCTCTTTCTCCCTGACTCTCACTCTGTCCCTCTCTGGTCAAATGAAAATAAATAAATTATACACACACGCACACACACACACACACACACACACACACACTTAGGTATGCAGATGGAGTAGTAGTTATGTCATTAGATTCCCACATGGCCAACCATGGTTTGAACCCCAAACCCAGTGGCTTGAAAATGACACTGGGTGCATGTGTGTGTGTGCCCAATATCCCAGGAGGAGAATAGAGAAGTGTGATTTCACTTTCTATCTCACTGTTTCTATATATATATATATATATACATGTGTGTGTGTACCTAAAAATATAGAGCCTGGTATGTAGAGCCATGGTTTAGTGCTGTGCATAGAAAGCTGGATCCCACATGGCCAACTGGGGTTTGAATGCTGGACTCCTGCAGTTTGAAAAACATAACAAGTCAGGGCCAGCAGTTGGCATCGTGGTTAAGATGCAGGACACTCCCACATGGCCAGCTACAGTTCATGTCCCGGACCTGGCAACTTGCATTTTCACTTTCTCTCTCTCTCTCTCTCTCACTCTGTCCCTCTCTGATCAAATTAAAATAAACAAATACAGTTAAATAAAATAATTCTAAAAAAACCCCAAACATATGTATGCATGCATTCCCCAAATCCTGGCAGGAAGAAGAAATGGAGGAAAAAGGCTTGCAGCATGGCCACACCCCTTGGTGGTGCTTTCTTCCTCTTTCTCTGTCTTTTTCTGGTGAACCCATGTCCTCTGGCAATTTAAAAAAAAAAAAACAACAAAAAACGTTCAGATAGAGACTAAAAGGGATTCTATTTTAGTATCATTTCTTTCCTACTCTTATCTGACTCTGCATTTTCTTCTCGAGCAGGTCAGCAACTTCTTTAATGGGGAAGGACTTGAGGTCTGGTTAGCAGTGTCTGGAGGTGTTGAAATACAGAGAGCGCTTTTGGATTTCATTAGGCAGGCATCAGAGGCTGAATTTTTATCTGTACTGGTTATTTGTGTTGGTCATTGCTACTTTGCAATGCTGTAAATAAGAAAACTGTAGGGAGAGGGCCTTTCCCAGTGTTGCTGTGCTGGGCAAAAACCTTCTGCAGAATTGCTCATTCAAAACACTGGGCAGATGGCCATTTTATACATCTCTCTGGTTAGACAAGGAAAAAAGATCCTTCCGGACTGTACCTCTCCCAGCAGTTCCTTCTGCTGTATTTCTTTTCTAGTTTATCACTAAGTAGTATACCCCTGACCCGAGGACTAAGATTTGAGGCTATCTGGATATTGGGATTTTTGCTGTTTAATTTTTTCATGGCTACTTGCCTCTATGTGTTGCCTACGTAATATATCAAAAATTGTTTTCATTTTATTATCATTATGATTATTTTTTAAGTTTGCTCTAGGGCACAAGGGCTCACCAGAGAGAGAGAGAGAGAGAGAGAGAGAGAGAGAGAGAGAGAGAGAAAGAGAGAGAGAGAGAAAGAAAGAGAAAGAGAGAGAAAGAAAGAGAAAGTGAGAAAGCAAGCCCCAGGCCTGGGATTGGAATCATGGTCAGCCATGTGGGAGTCCAGTACCCCAACCACCATGCCACCTGCTGGGCCCATCTATGTAGTCAATAATAGCTTTAATGGATTGAGTTTTAGAATTATTTATTACAAAGTAGCCATACAAAGATACTAGGAATACAAAACAAAACTTGTTATATCCATAAGGGACATACACACATTAACACTTTGTAAAAAAATTCCCAAATTATTTAAAATTTGGTCACATTGGGGGAAAAGCAACAGTATGAGCAGTTGCATAAGGAATTATAGAAGCTAAAAAGGTAGATCACTGAGTGTTTTACTCCTCAATATCATGAGTCAGTTTCATGTAATTTGTACATCAGTGCATTTCATATATTTGCAAATATGGAGCAGACTAACAACAATATTCTGCTCAGTCAGTCAAAGGTTTAACCATGTTCTGGCTCAATCCTTTACTAAGTCTCAAACAGAGGTGGGTGCTGTGATGGGGGGGCGGGAAGAGAACACAGCTCTTAGAAGGCTGGAGAGAATCTATACACAAACATGGCAGATCCGACTACTGCTTAGGTGCTCAGCGTTACCAGTTCTTTGCTAGTTTTCAAACACTGAGATAGTTTCAGCAGATGACAATAGAAACACATCTTTAGAAAGGTCATCTTTTGGTTTCTAGCTTTCATTTTTGGAAAATATTCTAACATTTGATATTTGTCACTGGACTGTTGAGAAGTATTTTGGAGAAGTGGTTAGTGATTCATCCACAGTGTGATTGCTGTGATTTAAAAAAAAAAAAAATGACTAGAGGTCGCACGTACTCACCAAGGTGGGGCGGGGGAGAAAGCACCTCTATCTTCCTAATGGTGTGTGGTTACCCCATCAGCCCCTCTCCGTTTTTCCATCCTGTCAGGATTTGGGGCATGCACATCTATTCATCTGATGTATTTTTTAAGCCACTGGGGCTGAGATTTGAGCTATGGTTGGCCATGTGAAATTTGGGTCCCTGTGATTTTGAAGCAAACCATAATAAAGGCCTTTTGATGATTATTTTAAAGAATTGCTTTTTTAATGATTTTTTAAATTTAAATTTATTTGTTTACTTTCATTCACTGTACATCATTCCAGCATACAAAATAAGATTTTCCATCCAGAGTACACTGTATATTGTCTCAATCAAGCACATCAACATACATGTTATTGTCAACAAATAATTTTCCATTTCTTGTTTCCTGTATGTTTTGCTTCCCCCCCCCCATCCTTGCTTCCCTATCTCTTACTCTCTGCCATCTCCCACTCTCTTCCCACACTGTCTCTGGTATCTATGTTTACTTTCTATACTGTTTTCCTCCCATTTTTTACTGAATTACTAAAGATCTTAATTAATCTAAATATTTTTGTAGCAAACAGCTGATATATACATTTCCATGAACACAAGTCTGACTTTAGGCATCCTATAAAGTATCACCTAGCTGGGGCTATATATCTTAACTGCAGTCATCGAATGGATTTTTTTTTTCTGAAAGTTTTCTTTTTTTTGTAACTTAATTTACTTTCCCTAAGCATCATCATAGCATACAAAATGTAATTTCCCATCTAGAATATACTGCGTAGTGACTTAATCGTGCATATTATTATCCAAAAATTTCTACCCTTCTTTTTTTTTTTATCTTTTTTTTTTGGAAAAGTTTTTGCTATAGGGCGTGTGCGTTCGCCGGACAGACAGAGAGAGACATAGAGACAGAAAGCGAGAAACCCCCACCCCCAGGGGCCTGGCCACGCCACAATCCCTTCTTCATTCTCCTCTCGGGATCTTGGGCACGTACGCACACGCACCTGGTGTGAGTTTAAGCCTCCGGGTCTGGGACTCGAACTGCGGTCGGCTACGTGGGAGTTCAGCAACATAGCCATTACGCTAACTGCTGGTCCCAGTACTGGAAGCATCTTGAGGAATTCTTATCTAACAAACAGTCAAAGGGCATGGTGCCTCGGGAAACAATTTACAAATCTGCATATGGTACTTCTTAATATCCCTAACAGCAATTATTAGTACCATCAGTAGAGAGTTAAAATAAGAACTCTGGTGTTTGGGATTTTGGATTGACATATAACATTAAGCATATGAACACTTGAGAATAATACATTTAGGAAATACAGATTTCATGATTGAAAAAATGACTAAATACTTTAAAATAGTATTGTAGTCATAGTCTTTAATGGATAACTTACTGAATAATTCTTAGACTTTAAAAAAAGCGAGGGCTGCATTTATACAGAAAATCCAAACCAGCCTATAGTGGGTTTTTGTTGTGTGCCTTATCAGACCTATTCATTATCTTTTCTGCCAGCAGAATTCTGCCTTTCCAAGGTGTCTTCTTTGGTAGAACCATTTTCTTCCATTTCTCAGTCCTTCTGTGGGGAAGGAAAGAGGTTGAGGTTTTCACCTATTCCTACCTTCAGTGTTGAATTCTGATCATCATAAATCAAGCTGCTCATCCCAAATTTCCACTCATAGTAACCAATTCACAGATGGACACAAACGAATCAAAAGCACTAAGATGTCAAAGGGTATTTGCCAAAGTATCTGTGAAAAAGAGGCTTCCAATTATCCGGATGTTTGGACGTTTGATGGTATCTAGTACTTCTCGCATATTATTCTCAAATTTTTGTGCCATTTTCTCAGTCTTCATGGTGGATTTTTCTAGGCCAGCAATTTTCTCTTCTGCATCTGAAATTCCATTTTCTGTATGATCTAGTCTGCTTTTAATACTTTCAAGGGAGATTTTGACTTCCTGTATTATAGACTTCATTTCTAACGGTTCCGTTTGACTCTTGTAAAGCATGTAATTCCTCTTTTAGATCTTGGAAGAATTTCCTCACCTCCTGGAACTCGTCAACTTCTTTCTCTTTTCTCTTTAGCAGTTCATTGTCTCTCTTCTCTTCCATCTCAGTTAGTTTCTCCATTATGAATGTTCTATATTCTTTATCAGACATTTCCATGATTTGCATTGAACTGGTTGTGGATGAAGAGGAGTTATTCTTTTCCCTTGGAGGAGAGGTATTTTCTTGTTTTCCCATATTTCTTGTGGTCCTGCGGTGATTTCTTGTCATCTGATGGATACTGTTTTTCTTTCGAATTCTTGAAGTTCAATCACACTAGCTTTGTTTGCTGGAGGCTGAATTATCAGTAGAAAATCTTCATTTTTCCTGTCCCCTGCAATGACTAGTTAGCAGGAGCCATTAGGAATCCTCTTCTGAAGGCCTCAACTCTCCTGCCTGGGCGGAAGGACCAGAGGGGATTATTAACCTGCTTTTTGTTTTTTAAAGTGTATTATAGAAAGTTCTGGATAGACCAGAAGTGTAAAGAATACAAACTCATGCACCCACTACCCAGATTAAGGGATATTATATGAGGGTACTTAAAAAAGTTCATCAGAAAGTGGATTAAAGTACAAGTTTATTTTGGCAACAAAATTTTTGAAATTCATATCTAGTGTTTTCATAATATGGTATTTCCAGGAACTTTTTAAAAAAGAGATATTTTTGCTATAGGGCACACACACCTGTCAGAGAGACAGAGAGACAGAAAGCAAGAAGTCACCCCCGGTGGGCTGGCCATGCTGTAATCTCTTCCCTTCCATTCTCCTCTTGGGATATTGGGCACGCACATACACGTGTCATGCATGAGTCTGAAGCTGCCTGGTCTGGACTTGAACCATGGTGACTATATGGGAGTCTAATGATGTAACCATTCTGCCATCTGCTGGTCCCTCCGGGAACTTTTTGAAGGCCCCACCTGTATCAAAGTAGTTGCAAAGTCCTGTGATTGCTACTCCTTTTTCTCATAATCCCGTTCTCCAGGGATATCTATTTCTACAGTCAGGAGTTTATCACACCATGAGCTTCTTACTATTACAACCATGTGTATATACATTTACACGTGTTTCTCCCTAAGACCCCGAGTGGTGTGTATGTGTGTATGTGCATGCATTCAGTATGTATGTGTGTGTGTGTGTGTGTGTGTGTGTGTATATATATATACAGTTAGAGTCTTGCCATAGGGCGTATACCCTCATACCCTCACCAGAGAGAGACAAAGACAGACAGTGAGAAATCATCCCCCAGGGGGGATGGCCACACCACAATCTCTTTTCCTCTTTTCTCTTCTTGGGACTTTGGGCATGCACATACATGTGCCTGGTATGATTTTCAAGTCGCTGGGTCCAGGGCTCAAACCATAGTTGGCCATGTGGGAGTCTAGTGCCTTAACCACCAAGCCTTCTGCTGGCCCCCACCGTATTCCTTTTCATTTAAACTTTTCTTATTCAGTGTTTTTGACATAGGGCTTGTGGGCTCACCTCAGAGGAGGGATAGTGAGAGGGAATGTGAGAAATCATCCCCCCCACCCCCAAAAGGGAATGGTGACACTGCAATCCCTTCTCCATTCTCCTCCTGGGATCTTGGGCATGCATGCACACGTTGCTGGCATGAGCTTCAAATCTTTGGTCCAAGACTTGAACTACAGCTGACCATGTGGGAGTCCAGCAACATAAACTCTATGCCATCTGCTGGCCCCTGTGCATATTCTTTTGTTAATGCTTTTTGGTCAAGTTTATGCTGACGTAGTCCAAATTCATTTGTTTTCTAATTGCATTAGATTAATTACTATTAATCAACTTTCCCATTAATTAATATAAGTTTATATTAACTAGTAAAATAAATATTTGAGAAATCATGTTGTCTTTTGTTTGTTGCTTTTTGTCTAGGTCAATAAGCTATTGTTTTCTGGTTAGTATAAAAAGAAAAGAGTGAAGCCTTTGTTCAACAAACAATGTTATTAGAACCTGGGATTAAAATCCAGAGAGGTGACTGGAGGAGAATGGATGGCGCAGTAGGTAATTTCAACACCATCATACTAG